>NW_019154154.1:463716-624098 GCF_002288905.1 Enhydra lutris kenyoni | reverse complement strand
AAAAAAATAACAGAAAAGTAAAAAAAAAAAAGCATCAAAAGGGAAGAAAAATTATAAAATATTAGTGCTTAAAGGATCTTCAGAAATAAACTTCAAGATTCTCACTTTTACATAGGCAAAATCTGAGGCCCATGGAGTTTCGAAGATTTGCCAGGAGTCACACATGCTTTTAACCAAGGATTCCTTGGTGATGGGTGGGGAACTACCCCTTGGCTAACTTTCTTTTGCAGTGCCTGAGGCAAGAGAACCAACAACTGGCTCTGAATCCACTTCCCTCTGCCCACTCCAGGCTCCTGTAGGACACAGCATAGTTCCTCTTAGTTGTGCATCTTCATACAGTTAAGCCTGTTCCATCACCTTCTACACAGCACATCTCCGCCCACAAAAAGCTATTGCTACTATGGTATGGTCTGCGTTTGGGAGAACCACCAGGGAAATGCAGCGGACCGAAGCTGGCTCCAGGTGGGTAGGTTAGGGAGTCCTAGAGTATCAGGTCCTAAAAGAATGCTCTAGAAGGGTAAAAATACATAGGCTCTAGGCTGGCTAATTTGGAGACTTTCTCTCTCTCTCTCTCTCTTTCTTTCACATACACACGCGCGCACACACACATCCTATTTTCTCTTAATTCCCTTTTCCCCTTACTTGTTTAGGTCTTTCTATTTCATATTGTGGAATGCCCTCAATTCTGCCTTCCTCCTACACCCCCTCCCCAAAGACCCTCCCCCAAATATCTGATATTTTATGTTTTCTTTCATATTTAAGTTTGGGACACTAAAATACTGATAGAAGCTTTATGTTGGGATGATGGGAGGAAGCAGACTATCAACTAATGATTTTCCTTATAGAAAAATGATATGGGCAGATTGGGGACCCATACATTTCCATGGAGGACTTCAGCATTATTCAGTGTCACCATAGAAGGATTCACCTATCTCATACCCGGGGTTTATAAATCTGGCTACCAACATTCTTAATCATAGAGGAGGGCTAAATTTCACTAAACGCTTTTTTTTTTTTTTTTTTTTTTTTGCAATGTAGCTCTTTCTTTCATCTGCAGTGACCAGTGTCCCTCAGGCTGATGCTTCTCCAATTCAATTTTTCCAGTTCCCTGGTAAACAATCTGAGTTGAGGTAAGTAGTGAGTGAGATGCATGGAAGGAGAAATAACCTGGGGGCATACCGGCCTCATATTGTGCTTTTTACCTATCTCCCTGATTTTAGTCCCACACATCATACTCAATCCTCATTCCCACTCTTATATTCCACCCAATATCAGTGCCTCTGATTCCTAAGTCTACTCAGTGTCTGTATTATTAATTATCTTTCATTTGTATTACCCTCTGCAGACATTTGAAATCAACTTTCTGTATCTGCTGATGCCTCATCCACATTCTATCATGAAGTTTAACATCCTGTTTCCACTCCTCTTCTCTTTGTAAGTTTATAATTAAACATCCTTTATTTTTATTTTATTAAAGTTTCAGAAGGCCACAAAACACAAATAGTTGATTTAGCTGTTGACCATCAGATACCTTCTAGGTAGGGTAAGGAGAAGTTGATTTATTATTTATGACCTATTATTACATGGCTTACAAAATCACTGAAAAAACTAGGTAAGCAGTTCTTGACTAATTCCCTGAACAAGACTGCTGAATTAAAACCACTAGGTAGATACGAGTTTGTGATGTTTGGGATGCCTGAGAATGTAGACATGACCATCACTGTTTCTTACTCCAGAACCACACTGTGTTTGCTATGAACTGGGCCAACAAAATATTGGCCTCGCATCTCTCCATAGGCATGTAACTAGGTTCCTGACTTTCAATTTCTGGGGCAGTTCACACAGAGAAACATAATATAGTCTTGCTTGCCAGAGGAGTCCTCTCTGTTTCCTGCTATTTTCTTTACCTTCAAAATCAAATGCTGGTACTTTAGCTTGGCTGAATGTAGAAAATATGCACAATCTGAACTAACAGTCTAGGAAATGTTGCTTTCCATATATTAATATACAAGAGAATTAGAACAGAATTGAGTGAGCTTATATAAAACATCTTCCACATCTGTGTTTAACTGAGTTCTCTTTCTGTGCATTTCCTATGAATTCATATGTATATATGGCATTCAACTGTCTATATCATTGATAATTTCATTCATAGGTGTCATCATTCACTATTTCCCCTCAAAAGGACCTCAGGAGTTTTTTGTTAGATCAAGGATAACAAAGACAGCACTTAAGTATCAGTCTCAGTTCCTATGTTCAAGGCAAGTATCACTGATAAATCACAGTAATCTCTTTGGCTGCTATTCACTGTGACCTCAGACTCCTTCCTAACATTACAATCTATATGGTCACTACAAACTGACTGGAATCTGTATGAAGATGAAACCTATTGTGCTTTCTTTCATTAGGGAACTGCTGCATCACTAACATTTTTTGTCTTTTCAGTAAATATTTCCATACTGAGGAGTAGAAATGATGAGCAGTTATTAGTGACTTTAAGAATGCAGTTAGAGATTCAGGAACATCCCATACCTGAATGTTCTTTACTCTGTGACAATCAAAAGACCTTAGTTATGGTACTTGACTAATAATGAACCATGCTCTGGAACTAACCCCATTCTCCATTTCTTAGTTTCCTAAGATAGAATTTGTTGGGAACTGACATTTAATCATACCAGACTTGAAAGGACTATTGTTACTGAGCTTTAGTATGCTGCCTAATTGTAAATAAATATCTTCTAAATGGAAAAAGAGAGTAATAAACAGAGACAGTCCCAGGATCTAGCAGTCAAGAGAACAATTAGGGAAGAGTCAGGAAGAATAGAAAAGGGCAAAGAACAACTTTGATCCTGAGTAAGTTTAAATAAAGAGGTGGCAAGGTAACATGAAGGAGATTATTTCAGAATAAGCAAAACTAGCACAGAAAAGAGTCTGCTGATTGCCACAGGGGTACACAAATAGAATGGGAATTTATTGTGAATGTGAAAATGTCATCAAAATGACATCAAATAGCAAGAAAGAATACAAAGATCTAAAAGGAAAGAAGTTTGAGTCAAAATTCCTAATAGGAACTCAATTTATATACATATCATATAGGAAAAAGAAGTGAGGGGTGTGGATTCAAGAGGGCCTAGAAGAAAAATATGGAGAAAGTGACATTAAAGAGAATGAAAAGAGAACATCTGACATTAAAAGGAAATTATTTAATACTTCCTGAGGAGAAAGATTACTTTAAAATAGAATTATCTTCAATAATACATTCTAAATTGATTTTATGTGGTTCAATTTCTGAATCTTTCATAGAGGGTTAAAAAATTATTGTTTGATTTGAATAACATCTTTTTTTTTTTAAGATTTTATTTATTTATTTGTCAGAGAGAGAGGGAGAGAGAGCAAGCACACGCAGACAGAACGGCAGGCAGAGGCAGAGGGAGAAGCAGGCTCCCCGATGAGCAAGGAGCCCGATGCGGGACTCGATCCCAGGACGCTGGGATCATGACCTGAGCCGAAGGCAGCTGCTTAACCAACTGAGCCACCCAGGCGTCCCTGAATAACATCGTTTTTACAAACAATTTTCTTCATACTTGTAGTATCTTTTATTATTTTGCCTTATAGGACAAAAAAAGAGAATTTCTTAACAAAGGTAGACAAGACATTTGAACTTAAATAAAATGCCATTTATCACAGCCACATTTGGAATCAGCACCCAAAACAGTAGTAGTATCCTTTGGATGAAATCTCTATGTTTACTTCCCACAGTGTTAAGGACTCCAGTCTTACATGATATTTAAGACAACCTAGGTTTATGGTTCATTTGATTGGCAATGTTTTTTCTATTTCCTTTAATACTTAATTTCAGGAGTAGATAGAATAGGTGGGAAGAGAGCTGGATGACCTAAACTTGCTGTCTCAGAAATAAAAACTAAGGTAGTTTTATGGAGAACTTTAAACTTGTAGTGTTTTTCATAAAATCACACAATGATGACAATGTAGGAAGAAGTGAGAGTAAGCATAAAACCAATAGGGTTAGCCAGGTTTAGAGCCTAACAATATTGACACTGATTTTTTTTTTTAACACAGATTGATTAAACTACCACTCCTCCCTTACATACTAAATCTTTGAAATCCAAATGACCACTTTACCGACACACACACACACACAAAAGTTGAAAAAAACTTAAATGAGGAAAAGTCATTCTCCCAAACACCACAGCATACTGATTTTGAAAATGCTTCCTTATAAGAGAAGATAGCACCAAAGTTAGGTTTCCACTAACCCAATTAGAGACTTTGTGTTTCTTCTCAAGTCAGAGGTAACTATGTACATAAGTAAGTACAGATATATGCACCTATTTTTCCATTCCAATACTTCCTAGTGAATGTATGCATATTTCCATTTTTAACTCTTTATGGAACTTTCTAGAAACTATTAAAACAGGAGTGAAAAAAATTATATATATATATATATATATATATATATCTCCCTGATAAACATAGATGCAAAAGTCCTCAACAAAATACTGGCAAACTAAATTAAACAATAAGTTAAAACCATATACCATGATCAGATCAGATTTATTTCATAGATGCAAGATGGTTCAACATCCCCAAGTCAATCAGTGGGACACACCAAATTAACAAAATGAAGGAGAAAATCCAATGTTCATCTCTATAAATGCAGAAAAAACATTTAGCAAAATACAAACTCCATTCATGATAAAAACTCTCAACCAAGGAGGTATAAAGGGAACATACCCAATATAATAAGGGGCACATATGACAAACCCAAAGGTAACATCATCCTCAATGGTGAAAATCTGAAAACTTCTTCCAAGATCAAGAATAAAATGAGGATGCCCACTCTTCCCACTTTTATTCAACATAGTACAGGATATCCTAGCTGGAGCAACTAGTCAAGAAAAATATACAGAAGGCACCCAAATCATAAAGTAAAAAGTAAAATTGTCTCTGTAAATGGGATGGTATTATATATAAGAAACATTAAAGCCTCCAGCAAAAAACTATTAAATTATTCAATTAATTCAGTGTAATTGCAGGATACAGAACATGTTTCATTTCCATATACTAATAATAAACCACTAGAGAAATGAATTAAGAAAATCTCTTTTACAATTGCACACATTTAACCAAGGAGGTGAAAAACTTGTACACTGAAAATTACAAGAGACTGGTAGAAATTAAATATGACATGAATAAATGGAAAGATATTCCATGCTCATGGATTGGATGAAGTAATATTATTTAAATATCCATACAATCCAAAGTTATCTACATATTCAATGCAATCCCAATCATAATTCTAATGGCATTTTTCACTATCTAGAACAAGCTATTTTAGAGTTTGTATGGATCCACAAAAGACCTTCAATAACCAAAGTGTTTTGATAAAGAACAAAGCTGGAGATATAATACTTCCTTATTTCTAACTGTATATCAAAGTTATAGTAATCACAATAATATGGCATTGGTAGGTATAAAAACAGACACTTAAATCAACAGAGAAGGCTAGATACCCCCGAATAAACCCACATATATATGGCCAACTAATTTATGACAAAGGAACTATAAATATGTAATGGGGACAAGAAAATTTCTTCAATACATGGTGCTGAGAAAATTGGACAGACACATTCAAAAGAATGAAACTGGATCACTATCTTATACCAATAGCTAGAATGTAAGACTTGGAATCTTAAAACTCCAAGGAGAACACACATATGGTAAGCCCCTTGACATGGATCATGGTAATAATTTTTTGTACTGACACCAAAATCATTTTTTTTAAATTTTAACCTATTTATTATATTCACATTTTATTAGTATTCACAAGATTTATTTCCAGAATAAGTTCTAATAGTGCCTCTTTTATTAGCTAGATCAAAATTATGGGGTTTTTTTGAAATTTTATTTATTTATATGAAAGAGAGCATAAGCAGGGCAGGGAGGGGAGAGCAGAGGGATAAGCAGATTCCCTGCTGAGTGGCGGAACATGACATTGGGCTCAATTCCAGGACCCTGGGATCACGACCTGAGTTAAAGGCAGATGCTTAACCAACTGAGCCACCCAGGTGCCCCCTCCCCCCTTTTAAAGATTTTATTTATTAGAGAGAGAGAGAGAGAGAGTAGATCAAACTTAATTCTAAAATAAATACATCTGTCAAATTCTCTTCATGTCCACCATGACTCTAGGCTAAACCATCCTTATCTCCCTTCTAGACTAACCCAACACTCCAGTAAGTTGTCAGCCTGTTTCTAAACTTACTATATTGCAATTTATTCTTTACGCTATTATTAGGGCAAAGATTTTTAAAAAAATAAGTAAATGAAATTAAATTATATCTCTGCTTCTGATTCTTCACTGAATCATAACCATAATTAATATAAAATTCAGTGTCTATATAGGCTAAAACCCTAGCTTTATCCATACTGTCAAACTTATTTGAAGGTACTCCCCAGCTCTTCAAATCATTAAAAATTGGACTAAAGTTGATTCTTAACATCGAAACCCTATTCTTATCTTCCAAGTTCAGCTATAACCTTCAAGAGGCAATCAAGAAGAAGTAGTAAAGGAGGATAGAGAAAAGAAAACTTGTAGGAACCCAGAACTGCATAAACAACACAGCAGCAGAACATCTTTTGAAACCTAATAAAGTGACCCAACCTAGCCACTAAAGAGAATTTAGGTAGGTTTATTCTTCCACCAAACTGAACTGGAATGCTGATGAAAACTAATGAACGCATATGAACTTAGTAGCACTTTCCACAACTGGCATGTGATCCAGAAAGCCTCCCTGTGGGTCTTTGTCACGGTGGGTCTGACACTCTCCTTTCTCACTGAGAGACACCAGGATGGGTGGCAGCAGTGTCAAAGGGTAATCTAGTACAACAAATACTCAGCACAGAAAGCCTCCTTGTCTCCATGGACTTGAGAGTCTTATCACTCACCCAGAGACACAGGGTATGCCAGCATAACTTGCCAAAGAACAACACTTAACTCTCTAACAGGTGGCCTGGCCTGGGAAACCTCTTGATCCCTGAGGATCTGAAACTACCTCCCTCAATGAAAGTAACTAGATATCAATACCAGGATTTCATCAAAAGAAGAAACAGTGCCCCTGAAGTCTGGAATTTCCCAACATCCACTCAAAAATACTAGGTAGCTAGAAGGCACCCATAGAAATGATCCCAACACAGGAATGACATTTCCTTAGAAGCACTCTAGTTCCTCTACTTCTAGGAGGTATCCTAGTTCCAAATCTTGGAAAGACTCAACTTCCCCATCTTGACTGAGGGTCTGCTCCTGCACCAAAATACCAATTAACCTGGGGGCAATGGCAAAGATATCCTACCCCAACAATAAGCCCAGCCCAAGAATCACAAAAAACTTTAGACACCAATTGCCCACCTAGAGACACCATGTTGGAGGATTGCAATGCCACAAACCAGGAAATTCACAACCTGTATGAGAAAAGAAAATGATTTGATGCAACACTAAGTTGAATCAGATGTGGAAATTGTGACACTGATTTTAAATCAGCCATCAGAAAATAAATGCTTAACCAAGTATTACAAATAATCTTGAAACAAATAGAAAAAAATTATCAGAAAAACTCATTAAAAAATAAGTTATTTAAAAAAGAACCATATGGGAACTATAGAAATGAGAAGCCAATAAGGGAAACAACTCACTCAATAGGCCCTATAATATGGTGAAGATGACAGAAAATAGTCAGTGAACTTGAGGACAGAATTCCCAGAGAAAATAGACTGAAAGAATATACACAGAAATATTAACTGAAAACTTCCCAAATTTGATGAAAGACACAAACCTATAGATTCAAGAAACTAAGTGAATCTCCAACAGAATAAATACACACTGGCACACTGCTGTTAAATTTCTGAAAAATTGAGACAAAGTGCATTTTTTTAAAGATTTTATTTATTTATTTGACACAGAGGAAGATCACAAGCAGGCAGAGAGGCAGGCAGAGAGTGAGGGGGAAGCAGGCTCCCTGCTGAGCAGAGAGGCCCAATGCGGGGCTTGATCCCAGGACCCTGAGATCATGACCTGAGCCAAAGGCAGAGGCTTAACCCACTGAGCCACCCTGGTGCCCCAAGACAAATTATATATATATGCATATATTTTTTATTAAAAATATTTTTATATATATAAATATATATATTTATATAAATATATATAAATTGAGACAAAGTGCAT
Source organism: Enhydra lutris kenyoni (assembly GCF_002288905.1). Classification (NCBI taxonomy): domain Eukaryota; kingdom Metazoa; phylum Chordata; class Mammalia; order Carnivora; family Mustelidae; genus Enhydra; species Enhydra lutris. Next base: position 615,859 of record NW_019154154.1, on the reverse strand, counting down.
ACACACACACACACACACATGCATAGATAGAAAGATAGTTAAAACAATACATTACCAAATGGGAATATAAATTCAAATGGCAATCATTTTTTCCTGTAAAATCATAGTGGTGGGGCACTTGGATGGCTTGGTGGGTTAAGCATCTTACTCTCAGTTTCCACTTAGATCTTGATTGCAGAGTCATGAGAGCAAGTTCTGCATTTGGCTACATGCTCAGTAGGAAGTCTGCTTGAAATTCTCTTCCTCACCCTCTGCCCCCCTCCACTGTGCTCTCTCTAAAATAAGTAAATCTTTAAAAATAAATAAATAAAATTATAGTGGCAAAAAAAGTGGAATATATTTCAAGTGTTGAAAAAAGAATCATCAACTGATTTCCATATGCAGCAAAACTATCTTTAATGAATGAAGGTAAAATACATTTTTGCTCAAAGAAAAACTAAAAGATTATGTCACTATCAGACTTATTCACAAAGAATGGATATAAGAAGTTCTTTGACCATATAGACTTGACAAAAGAGGGAATAATGGAGAATCAGGAAGGAAGATGGAAAAATGGAAAATGCTGACATTTAGGTATATACAATAAATTATTTTTCTCCTTGTAATGTTCATAAATCATATTTCATTACTGAAATGAAAATTGTAATACTATCACTATCTTATCTTTAAGAAAATGTAGTTAAAATGTGAAAGTTAAAGAGATTGAAATGGAAATGAGGTTTTCTCACCTTTCTTAAAGTGGTGATTGTTACTATCATGGGCTGTGTTAGGTCATAGTAATACCTAGAGCAATCACTATAGAAGATATATATAGAGAGAGAGATTCAGAAGTGCTAAATAAACCAAGATGAAATCCTAAAAATCTTCAAGTAACCAATAAAAGAAAAGGAAAATAAAAGTAGATAAAAGAAAGGAAAAATAGAAAACAAATGATAAAATGGTGAACTTTAGCTCTAACTATTAATTTTACCTTACATATAAATGATCTATTTACACTAATTAAAGGCACAAACTTTTATCATGGATAAAAATAAAACATGATCCACTACATGCTATTTATGCAAACTCAGTTCAATTTCAACAGAATATTAGGAAATTGATTTCAACAATGTAAAGAATTATATACCATGGAAAAGTAACATTTATTCCAGGTATGAAAGGCTACTTCAACATTTTTAAATTAACCAGCTTAAGACATGATGGTAATAGCTGGAAGTAGATATGTGATACTATCAACTGATGCAAAAATCACATGTGAGAAAATTCAATACTCATGTACAATAAAACATCTTAGCAAATTAGAATTAAATGATCTCAACATAAAAAAAAATCTCCAAATATCTATTGCTAGCATCATACTGAATTTGTAAGACTGAATGCTTTCCACTTAATATTAGGAACAAGGCAAGGATCTCTGCTCTCATCACTTCTGGCATCTTATTGAGAATTCTAGCCATTGAAATAAGGGAGAAGAAATAAATAAAAGGTAAAAGGATGCAAAGGACAAAAGAAAACTTCCCTGTTCTCATGTGACATGAGTAAACAATTTCAAGAACTCTACCAACATAATTCATAAAATGAAAGAATTCAATGAAATTGCATGATAGAAGATCCAACAAAAGTTATATTTCCAACTACTGAAAATGAACATGCACATAGTGAATTTAAAAACACAAAGGACATTTTAAAAGACTCTAAAGAAAGAAAAATATTACACACTTAAGAGAACTAAATAAATGTATAGGTCAATTTTGTGGGCTGAAATAACCAGCATGGTGGAAATGTAAACTTTTCCCCAATTAAGTTGTAGGTTTAATACAATATCCAAATCCCACAAGTTGGGGGCAGTGTTTTTTGTTTTGTTTTGTTTGGACATAAGCATCCTATTTCAAAACCTACATGGAAAGGTACAGTTGTAGCGTAGCTAAAACAACCTGGGAAGAGAATAAAATAGGGAGTATCACTCTACCAGATACTAAGTCTTACTGGGTAGCTATAGCTATTAACACTGTGGCCCTGAGGGCGCCTGGGTGGCTCAGTGGGTTAAGGCCTCTGCCTTCAGCTCAGGTCGTGATCCCAGTGTCCTGAGATAGAGCCCCACATCGGGCTCTCTGCTCAGTGGGGAGCCTGCTTCCTCCTCTCTCTCTGCCTGCCCCTCTGCCTATTTGTGATCTCTGTCACCTAAATAAATAGAATCTTAAAAAAAAAAAAAAAGATTGTGGCACTGGCAGATTACAGAGAGTGATAATAGAACACAATTGAGCAAACTCAAAACCGGCCAGCACAAATAGCCCCAACTCATTTCTGACAAGGGTCTAAAAGTAATTCAATGGAGAAAATGGAATTTTTCAAAACATGGTTCTGGACAAATTAGACATCCATAGACAAAAGCATCTAATTCAAATCTTATACCTAATGTGGAAATAAACACAAAATAAATCACAGACCAAATATAAAAACAGTAAAATTTTGTAAAGAAAACAAGAAATATATCCAGGTCAATGGTTTGTCAAATAGTTCTTACACTTGTCACCTAAATCATGTCCCTAAAAAAGTATTAATTGGACCTCAAACTGAAAAACTTTTGCTCCGTAAAAGACCCCATGAAGATCAAAAGTCAAGATACAGTCTAGAGAATACTATTTACCAACTACATATCCTACAGAGGAAGAGTATCTGGAATATGGAAAGAATTCTGAAGTTCAAAAGTAAAGTAAAAAAAAAAAGAGAGAGAGAGAGAGAAAGAGAGAGAGAGAATTCCATTCCAAAACGGACAAAAGACATAATAAACTATATATATCCTTAGAAGGTAAGGCCTGTAAGGGACAACTGTGGTGTATCCACCAGATTGTGAGTAACTTTTGTGATCTGAATAAACCCATGATACACATTTGTATCATTCAAGAAAACACACATAGACATACATGAGAATTCACTGTCCTTTGCCCTGCATTTTTAAATCTCTCACTGTTCTTTTCATCTTCTACGTAAGTGAATAGACAAACTGGAGTTTCATCTCTCTCTTATGCTTTATATGTTCAAATCCTCTTTTGGAAGCTGGGGAGAAATTAGATTCACAATTTCTTTCTTTGTTACAGAATTCTTTAAATATTCCTTCGTTTTTTTCTGTTTGTTAAAATGTTACTTTAAAAAATTCATCCCAGGGGCGCCTGGGTGGCTCAGTGGGTTAAAGCCACTGCCTTCCGCTCAGGTCATGATCCCAGGGTCCTGGGATTGAGCCCGGCGTCGGGCTCCCTGCTCAGCGGAGAGCCTGCTTCATCCTCTCTCTCTGCCTGCCTCTCTGCCTGCTTGTGATCTCTGCCTGTCAAATTAAAAAAAAAAAAAAATTCATCCCATTTTCACTTTCCTTTGGTTATAAAACCTTAGCTAGATAACTTTTTTTTTTAAATTTCTTTTCAGCATAACAGTATTCGTTGTTTTTGCACCATACCCATGCAATACGTGCCCTCCTTAATACCCACCACCTGGCTCCCCCAACCTCCCACCCCCTGCACCTTCAAAACCCTCAGGTTGTTTTTCAGAGTCCATAGTCTCTCATGGTTCACCTACCCTTCCAATTTCCCTCAACTCCCTTCTCCTCTCCATCTCCCCTTGTCCTCCATGTTATTTGTTATGCTCCACAAATAAGTGAAACCATATGATAATTGACTCTCTCTACTTGACTTATTTTACTCAGCATAATCTCTTCCAGTCCCGACCATGTTGCTACAAAAGTTGGGTATTCATCCTTTCTGATGGAGGCATAATACTCCATAGTGTATACGGACCACATCTTCCTTATCCATTCGTCCATTGAAGGGCATCTTGGTTCTTTCCACAGTTTGGCGACTGTGGCCATTGCTGCTATAAACATTGGGGTACAGATGGCCCTTCTTTTTACTACATCTGTATCTTTGGGGTAAATACCCAGTAGTGCAATTACAGGGTCATAGGGAAGCTCTATTTTTAATTTCTTGAGGAGTCTCCACACTGCTAGATAACTTTTTAGTATTCAACAAATGTTTTGATTCTTTCAAAATGAGTTATAACTGATATTATAATCACTCATTTCCCAGAAAATTAAAGAAATTAGAAATGTGAAGGTAGCTTTCCAAGAAGTGTGATTCTTAAACTTACGAATTATGAGAAAGGAATAAAAACTAATGGATTATTTTATGTATACACTTTCAGACAGAAAACATACTGAGAACACAGAATTAAAATAAAGGCCACGCTAGTCCTTGTGGTGATTTGCGTGTTATCCATATTTTTTAAGCTAATTTTATAGATTAACAAAATCTTCAAGAAAAATATGAACCTGTGAAACCAAAGTAGTGAACTTACACTCAACTTCCCTTTTTAAATAACTATTTTAAGTTTTAGGTTTTCTTTTTTGTTTTGTTTTGTTTTTAATCTCAAAACACTAAATAGAGACTTGGATTCGTGGCAGCCACAATATTAGTTGAGCATTAGATTACAGTCTTGTTTGCTAAATTTTTACCTAGCCATTTTTCTCCCATTTGACCTATTTAACTATCTGTGTGTGAAAAATCATTTCAGAAAATATTTTATGAGGTTTCATTTTGTCCATTTAAATATGCAAATAAACCACCAATATTGGTATAAAGGGTACAGGTGGTACAATGTAAGAATTTTCCTTGCAAATTAGAATTCTGAAAGAAACTGCAAATGTTTCAACTATGTAATTTATTTCTTCTCTTATGAAAAGTAGTAAAATCCTGACTTGACCTAATTTTTATCTAGAACTCTATGGAAATGAATTTGTTTAACATATTTTATTTGGTTTCCTTCCTGTCTCTCTCTCCCTCAATATCATGTAACCTGAGTTCAATATTTGATCCTAAACAGACTGACTGATTAAACTAAAGACATTTAAATGTAACATGAAGTCTCCCCCTCACACAGGAGGAGGCAGGCAGGCAGGAAGAAAAGGTTCAAAAATGATAACTTTGGGCTATGTTAAAAAGTTTGCAATCAGTTCTCATTTACTTACTCCAAAGTTTTATTTGTGGCTGATTTCATAGAATTGCTGGAGTATTTTATAGGAATGTTAGGAGAAGGGTGTCACCTCACCCTGAAATGCCTTCCTTTTGTGTTTGATAGAAGAACATTGCAAGTCATTCTTTCCCACTGTATCCAGTATAGTGCACATTTTCTATTCAACAATTATGTGCAATGTTTTCACAGTTAGGCTGTGAATATAAACTTCTTACTGAATTTTGAGCAGAGTGAGCAAATAATTATATTTATACCTCTCCTGAATTGCCACAAATAACTGAGTTATTGTTTATTAGCAATAACAAATGAACTATATTCAGCTCTTTTTTTCTAACCATTCCAATACAGATTATTTGTGACACCTGAAATCATGATTTTGAAATGTCACATTATGTTAACTAAAGGAATTTATATTATTTTTATTCTTCATGTATATTTGTTTTATTTCATCTTAGGATGAAAATGAGTTTGGCAAATTTCAATACTTTGTTAAGTGCCTCTTACTTGCCTTGATTTTTGCTTTGACTAAAGGCAACCAAGTGTTTTAAAAGCCAGAAAATTTCAACACAGCCTCAGGACGTTTTACATGGAGAATAATTTTTCATGCAGGTTATAGTTTTACTTAAGACTGATTTCTTTTATCACATTAAAAAGGAAATATTAGTGAAACACCACATAAATCTCATTATTATACAATGGCAAAACAAAAAAACAGTTTCCTATTTTCAGTGAATTGAAATTATTGAATAACTTCTTTTGGCTTGTTTTATTTTTCTTTGATTAAAGGACTCTGGAAATGGAATTTCATTTTGTACCTGAAATACTATGAATTTTAAAATTAGAAAATCCTGGGGTGCCTGGGTGTCTCAGTCAGTTAAGTGTCTGCCTTTGGCTCAGGTCATGAGCCCTGCATCAGGCTCCCTGCTCAGTGGGAAGTCTGCTTCCCTCTGCCTCTCCCTATCTCTTTCCAGCTTGTGCTCCCTCTTTCAAACAAATAAAATCCTAAAAAAAAAAAAAAATCTTGAGACCCCATTTCTAATTGCTATATAGTGCGGGGGATTAATCTTTCAAAGCCTCAGTTTACTCATCTATAAAATATGATTTTACTAGATTGTTTTCAATGTTACATTAGGCAATATATGTAACAGGACAAGTTAGACACTGACTCACTGATAATTAAACACACTTATTTAAGTCTGGGCATGTAGCTAGGATTTCTGAGCAATGGAATGTGGGTATGGGGAATGTATACCCTCCCAGGATCAGCTTATTAAATACAATTTCCAGTCTAATTCTCCATTATTTCTTCCCCTTTCTCCTGGGGTAGGGAACCTTGAAATCTATCATGGTGAAAATGGCAAATCTGCTATCAGATTGGGTCTCTAAGTGACTGTTTTATGCAGAGTCAAAATTGGGACTTCACTAGGAGAAAATAAACTTCAATTTTTTTTTAAACCACAGAGGTTTCAAAGTTTCTGTTTTATTACCTAGCATTACTAGCATTAGCTTAGCTTACATAAAATCTGAATAAATGTTACTGATTATTTTCCAATTGGAAAGAAAGAAAAAATTTTAAATGTATAGAACGGCTTATTCAAAAGTATAGACTACACATTCACAATGAATACCAAGTTATTCACTGGGTTTTGCAAAAAAAAAAAAAAAAAAAAAAAAAAAAAAAAAAAAAAAAAAAAAAAAGAAAAGAAAAGAAAGAAAGAAAAGAAAAGAAAAAGAAAAAGAAAAATACTGCCAACATTACCAAAACATAATCAAGAATAAAAGATTTTTATTACACATTCCCAACCTCAGAGCCCAGGAGCATTACATTTATATGACATTTCCCCCTGATAACAGGATCAAAGTCTTGCTATTAACATTTTAACTTAAAGATCTTTTGGGTACCAAAAGCATCAGAGTGTAAAGAGCAATGAATATTTGGCTACTGAGCAGATAAACATCAAAAAAAGATGATGGAAACAGAATTTTCATTTAGCTGAGATTTTGCATTTTAAATAACCTGTATTCTCAGAAATTTATACATTTATCTCTAAAAATTAAAGGCAATTATCAGAAATATTATTAGGAAAATTACAGTTACCAAAATAAGTATCAAATTAGAACAAAGGAATTTGTATAGTTTCTTATGAATTTTTATATTGTAGCAAAATACACAGAACATAAAACTATCTTAACCATTTTAAGTATAAAGTTCAGTGGTATTAAGGACATTCATACTTTTGTTCAACTATCAGCACCATCCTCCTCTAGTGTTCTTTCCGTTTTACAAAACTGCAATTTTGTACCCAATGAACAATAAATCCCTATAACTTCCTCCCATCAGGCCCTAGAAAACATTCTAGATTTTTAAATCTCTCCTTTTCACCCTTTGCTCTAGACTCTGGTAACCACTATTTTGCTATCTGTTACTATGAGTTTGGCTCATGTTAAATATTTTTAATACTCCACATATTCGCACATAAGATCATTCAAAGTTTGCCTTCTATGTCTGGTTTATTTTACTTAACATAATGCCCTTCATGTTTATCCCTGTTTTAACTAGCAAGATTTCCTTTTTTTTTTTTTAAGGATGAATATTATTCCACACACACACATATATATACATGTATATATGCACATATATCTACATAATATATAATTTAGATATATTGTTTACATATAGGTCATTTCCATATCTTTGCTATCCTGAGAATGCTGCAATGAACATAAGAGCGCACATATCTAACTGAAATAGTGATATTTTACTTACATATTTTTATATTTTATATATTTATATATTATATATTATATTTTACTTACTTTACAAAATGGGTATTTCAAGTGTCCACAGAACATATATCAAGATAGACCATACTTTGGATCATAAAATACTTCTTTTGGATATATATTCAAAAGTGAGATCACAGATTCATTTGCTACTTTTATTTTTAATTATTTGAGGAAACTTCAGACTATTTTCCATAATGTTTATGCCAACTTACCTTCCTAATAACAGTGCTAGAGTGTTCCATTTCCTTCAAATTCTGGCCAATGTTTAGGTCTTATCTTTCTGAAAACAACCATCTTAACAGGTATGAGGAGATATACCTCATTGTGGTTTTGATTTGCACTGCCCTGATGATGGGTGATATTGAGCATTTTTTCATATACCTTATGACAGTTTTTATATTTTCTCTGACAATATGGTTAAAAACAGCTCATTTATATTCTATGGTGCTCCAGAATCCCAAAATGCCAAACTCCACTGGCTATCTCAGGTAGATGATTTAGAAGCCAGTCTCTGAGGTGTTACTAGATATGTGGTCCAAAACCCTTGATCCTCAGGGAAGAGCTGGGAGTTAAGGATTTCTTTCTGATCACAAGGCACTGTGCAAGGGGTGAGATTTATGGCCTGAGTGTTTTTCAGCTCTTCCTACCCATTTCAATGTGGGTATTTTCTCAGTTGCCCAATAGATATGTAGAATTTACTCAACTGATTTCTGGATTTCTGTGAGAGGATAGTCATCTATGTGTAGTTGAATATTTGGTGTGCTCATGGGAATAGGGAGAGTCTGAATCCTGTAGTTCTACCACTTTGCTGATGTTTCTCTGTATAGATTTTTATATGAATATTTTCCTCTCAGGAATGAAAGTGATATAATACCAGCATGTATGTCATCATATGTTAGTGGCTCAGGATAAGTGGTGAGATTCTGTTAATTCAGACATTAACCTAGAATCTCATGGAAGGGAGAGATGCAGCTAGTTTGATCAAGAGGGTAGATCATGTCAGGGTACTTATGGTCCTATCTTTAAATTACTTAATATTTATTTGCAATAGTGATCCTCCACCTTTCCTCATTATTTGATCTCAAGGAGAGCTTTTATAAATCCCAATATTCAGGGAATAACCCCAAACTATAAACCAGAATATTTAGGGGTATTATCAGGATATAAGTAATGTTTAAAGAACCCCATGTGATTCTAATTTGCACACAGTTGAGAAGTACTACCTTAAGATGACAGTAATATAATTTTATGAGATTGCTGCACACCAGAGCTGGAATATAAATAGAAAAAATAGACTCTCTTCAGGAAAGTGAAGTAGACATACTTTTTCCTATTTCTACCACTGAATGCAACTAAAACCCCTGGACATAATATATAAAACAAATGCAAAATAACTGTAAAAGATTGATAAAGGAAATGACTGTCTTGGGAGTCTAGGATCCAAGGGCTAACATGATAATGAATTCTACAGGTTTTGTTTTTGCTGCATATAACTTAGACTTGGGCCTCAGCAAGCTGGCAACTTGGAAATTCGAACAGATACTTAGGTAATTGAGAGATAAACCAATCCACAATTATAGATGGGGAATTTAACACTTCTTTCTCAAAAACTGATAGACCAACTAGACAGAGAACGAAGAAGAATATAAAAGAACTCAAAAAATACCAACTTATCAACCAATTGGATATAATCAACATTTTTATGATATCCCATCCAATGACAACAAAATGGGTATTTCAAGTGTCCATAGAACATATATCAAGATAGACCATACTTTGGATCACAAAATAACTTAACAAATTCAAAATAATTTAAATCATATGGGATGTTTTATCAACTACAATACAGCCAAACTGGAAATCAACAACAAAGTTAAAAGGAAAAACTCCAAATACTTAGAAACTATACATCATACTTAGAAATCATCTAGGACTCAAAGATGAAGTCTCAAGGGAAAAGAAATATATTGAAATGATAGTAAAAATGAAATATATCAAAATTTGTGTGGCACAGTTTTATCAATTTGGGGAGGGAAATTTACAGCAATAATAGACGTACCCATTAGAAAAGTCATAAAACAATAATCTAAGCTCTCACCTCAAGAACTTAGAACATGAAGAGCAAAAGAAACTCAAAAGACATAAACTAACAAGAAATCAACAACACTGAAAATGGAAAAGCAATAGTGAAAAATCAACTTAAAAATGGCTCTTTGCATATATCAGTACAACTGACAAAGACTCTAGCAAGAATGACCAAAATAAATAAATAAATAAATAAATAAATGATGAAAGTAACCAGTGTTAGAAATAAAATAGGAGATATTACTATACATTTTGAATACATCTAAGGATAAAAGAATACTATGAACTCTAAATGCATCAATTTAACAACTTAAAGAAATAGCTCAGTTTCTCAAAAAACATCCACTTCCACAACTCATGAAATATGAAATAGAGAAATTGAATTGTCTTATAACTATTAAGTTCATTGAATTCATAATTTTTAAATATCCAGAGAAGAAATCTGGAGGCCCACATGGTTTCACTGAAAGATTCTACCAAACAAAAAGAAATTATCACCAATTCTACATAATCTCTTAGGGACAACAACATGAGGGAACAAATCCCAATTCATTCCATGAAGTTCTTATGACCCTGTTACCAAATCCAGACAAAAAAAATTCCCAAACTCCCTCCATATACCAATACTTATGATGAATATAATGCAAAATTTCTTAACAAAAATGTTATCAAATAGATTTCAGCAACATACAAAAAGAGTTATATACCATGACCAAGTGGGAATGAATTCCAAGGATGAACTGTTCATTCAGTAACTAAAAATCAAACAATGGAATCCACTCTATTTAAATGCTAAAGAACAAAACTAATATGATTATATAAAATAATGCAGATAAAGCATTTGATAAAATTCAACACTCATTAATGATTAAAAAAAAAAAAACACCTCAGAATAGGAATAGAAGAAAATTTCTTTAAGCTAATAAAGAGCGTCTACCAAAAACCTGCAACTACCATTGTACTTGATAATGAAAGACTAAATACTTTCCCTCTAGATTGAGAACAAGGCAAGGATGTGCTCTCTCACCATTTTGTTAAACATAGTGTCAGAGGTCTATCCAGAGAGATAAAGCAAGAAAAGAAAATAAATATAGATCATATGTTCATGATTTGAAAGGCTCCGTAGAGTGAAGATGTAAATTGTCTCCAAACTGATAGACTGGCTTAAAATCCCACAATCTCTCTCTCTCTCTCTCTCTCTCTCACACACACACACACACACAAGTTAATTATGTTTCTTAATTTATTTGAGAGAGAGCTAGCAAGAGATAGTACAGGCAGTGGGGAGAGGGAGAAGGAGTCTCCCCCACTGAGCCAGGAATCAGACATGGGGCTCAATTCTAGGACTCTGGGATCATGACCCGAGCCAAAAGCAGATGCTTAACTGAGGTGCCCCCTAATTATTTAAATGTAGAAGAGATTTTTCTAAAAAAAGTATGGGAGAAGGCACAATAACTAAAATAGCCCAAACTATTTTGGCAAGGAAGAATAAAATGTGAGGAATTTCTGTGCCTGATTACAAGACTTAATATTCATAGTTCATTAACCAAAACTGTGTGTGTTGGTGAGGGAGAGGTATATAGGTCAATGTAACAAGAGACCAACTGAAACATGCATAACATTTTTTTTTTCAGAAATGTTGTGCTGCATTATTTGAAAAAGTCAAGATTAAAACATGACTTACCAATGGATCATGAGCTTAAATGTAAAACATAAAACTATACAAATTTTTGGCAAAGAACATACAAGAAAATCTTTGGTATTGAAACTATGTAAATAATTCTTGGACCTGACGCCAAAAGTATGATCCATAAAAGAAAATCATAAATTGTACTACATCAAAATTTTTTAAAAAGTTCTCTAATTTTAAAAATTAAGAATAAATAATAATTGCTTTGAAAGACCCTCCTAAGATAAAAGCACAATGTACAAACAGGGAGAAAGAAATTGCAAACCACATTTTTTGACTAAGTATTAGTGTCTAGAATACATACAGTACTGTTAAAACTTAAGAGAGCATACGATCCAATTAGAAAATGCGAAAAATACATAAACAGACATTTTAGAAAATAAACAAATGGAAAATAAGCCCATGAAAATATGTCCAACATCACTAGCCATTAGAGAAATTCTAATTAAAGCCATTTAATTCTAATTAAAACCATAATGAAATATCACACACCTACCAGAATGGCTAAAAATATGTTTTTAATTGTGAAAATAATATATGCTGGCAAAGATAGTAAGAAACGATCACTTAGGAGACATTGTGGGGGGATGGAGAATAATACAAATACATTGGACAGTTTGGAAATTATTAAAAATAAGACAAAAAACAAAACCTCACCATGAAATTACAATGCAACTCAGCAAAGGTACTTCCGGGCAATGTTCCCAGAGAAACAAAGGCTTACATTCACATAAAAACCTGTTCATAAATTTTTATGTTTTATTCCTAATAGCCCCAAAGCAGAAACTAACCAGAAATTCATTAATGGGAAAATGGTTAAGCATAGTTTTGCATCTATATAATATGACTCATTAGTAAAAACAAGTAGAGTATTGGAGTGCCTGAAAAGGTCAGTTTGTTAAGTGTCTGACTTTTGATTTCCACTCCAGTCATGGTCTCATGGTCATGGGAGGGAGCCGAACATCCAACATCCAATGCTGAGATCAGTGTGGAGTCTGTTTCAAATTCTCTCCCTCTCTCCCTCCCACTCCTTCTTTCTCTTTCAAATAAATAAAATCCTTTACACACATACACACACACACACACACACACACACACACACACACACACACATATATACACATACATACATACACAGTATTAATACACACAAAACATGGGTGAATTTTCAGAGACTTGTGCTGTGGAAAAACTAAGATATACTGAATGATCCAATTTGCATAACATTCTTGAAATGGCAATATTATAGAAATGAAGAAGAGATTAGTGGTTACCTAAGCATGGGTTAAAGGCAAGAATGAAGTTATGGCTCTAGAAGAGTAACATGATGGATCTTAATGAATTTGGAATTGTGTATTTTAATGTATCAATACCAGTATCCTCGTTGTGATACTGTATTATATTCCTGGAAGATATTACCATTGAGATTTTGATAGGGATTGCAATGAATCTGTAGCCATTTTAGATACTTTAACAGGAGTTCTTCCAATCCATGAACATGAGGTGTCTTTCCATGTATTTGTAACTTCTTTAGCTTTATTCAACAGTGTTTTATAGTTTTAAGTGTACAACTCTTTCACATCTTTGGTTAAGTTTGTGCCTCGGTATTTTATTTATATTTGTTGCCTTTGTGAATGGGATTTTTTATTTTTTTTAGTTATTTTTGATAGTTCATTGTTTTCATGTAGTGACGTCACTGATTTTTTTGGTGTTGTTTTTCTATCCTGCAAATTTACTAAATTTATCAGGTCTAACAGTGTTTGGGATAATTTTTAGGGTTTTCTATATCTATATAATCTGGTCATCTATAAATGGAGATAATTTTATTTTTTCTTTTTCAATCTGGATGACTTTTTTTTTTTTGGTCTGACTGCTCTAAGGATTTCTAGGACCATGTTGAATATAAGTTGCTTTGTTAAATACAAGTGGTGAGAGAGGGTATTCTTACCTTGTACAAGATCTTAGATGAAAAGCTTTCAGTGTTTCATCATTGATTATGCTAGCTGTGGGCTTTTCCATAAATGACATCTGTTGTGTTGAAGAATCTTCTTTTTCTACCTATTTTGTTGAGAGTTTGTTTTATCATAAACAGATGTTAAATTTTAACAAATGCTTTTTCTGCATCTGTAGCAATGACCATGTGTTTTTACCTTTCACTCTGTTAATGTGGTGTATCATTTTGAGTGATTGACTATGATGAACCACCACTGTATGTCAGAAATAAATCTTACCTGTTCATTGTGTATAATCTTTTTAATGTCTTATTGAATTTAATGTGCTAGTTATTCAGTGAGGAATTTTATCTAGGTTCATCAGAGATATTGGTCCATAATTTTGCTGTGGCATCTTTGTCTGATTTTGATTTCCTGGTAATGATGGCCTCATAAAATAAGTTTGGAAGAATTACCTCCATTTCATTTTTTTTTTTGGAAGAATTTAAGAAGGGTTGGTATTATTCTTTAAATATTTAGTAGGCTTCTCCCATATTGCCATCTGGTCCTGGGATTTTTCTTTTTTGGTGGTTTCTGTTTACTGATTCAATCTTGTTATTCACCTGTTTGGTCTTTATATTTCTTCTTGATTCAGTTGTTATGGGGTGTATATTTCCAAGAATTTATGTAATTCTGCTAAGCTATCCAATTTGTTGTTATATTATAATAAGTTCCTAATCATTCCTTATGATACTTTTAATTTTTGAGGCAACCACTATAATGTCCCTTTTGCATTTAGAATTTCATTTGAGTCATTACTCTTTTTTATTACTTAGTTTAGTTGAGGATTTGTTAATTCTTTTTGTCCAGTAACCAATACTTAGATACTAGAATAACAATAGAAAAGATTAAACTTTTCATTTATTTCTGCTCTGATCTTTATAATTTTCTTTCTTTTCATAACACTGGGCTTCAAGTGTTCTTTATCTTATTCTTTAAGATATAAAGTTTCTTCTAATACGAGGGTACTTTTTTTTTTTTTTTTTTTTAGGGATTTAATCATGTAAACTTCCCTCTTAGTACTGCTTATGTTACATCCTACATGTTTTAGTATGGTTTACTTTTGCTTTTCTTTGTCATGAGATATTTTAAAAATTCTCTTTAATTTCCTCTTTGACCATGGTTGTTCAAGGTAGTGTTGTTTACTTAGTAACATTACCCTAATACTAAAGTCAGAGAAGGGCATTACAAGAAAACTTATATAGAGTTCAACATCCTTATGAACACTGATACAAAAATTCTCAACAAAAGTTAGCCAACTGAATTCAACAACATACTTAAGGGGTTATATACCATGAACAAGTGGGATTTATCCCTGTGACATGAGAAGCATTCAATGTATATAAATCAATAAATGTGATCTACCACATTAATAACATCCAAGATAAAATCACATCATCTTCTCAATAGATGTGGAAAAAACATTTGACAACACATATCTCAACAAACTGAGTATAGAAGGAATAGAATTCGACATAATAAATATCATTTATGATAACCCCACAACTAATACATTGAATGGTGAAAAATTGAAAGCTTTTCTTATAAGATCAGGAACAAGACAAGGGTGACAACTCTCACCACTCTTTTTCAACTTAGTACTAGAAGCCCTAATAGACTTAAGCGAGACAAAGAGATTAGGCAAGACAGAGCAATACAAGCCAACTGAATCAGAAAGAAAAAAGCAAAACTGTCATTATGTACAAATGATATAATCGTATATGTAGAAAATCCTGAAAACTCTACCTAAAAAACAAAGTTGCAGAATATAACATCAATAAAGAAATCAGTTCCATTTCTACACACTAACAAAACATCTGGAAATGAAATAAAATTATCCCATTCACAATAGCATCAAACCAATAAAAATACTTAGGAATCAGTTTAACCAAGGAAGGGAAAAATATGCACACTACAAACTCCATGAAAGAAACTGAAAATTGACACAAACAAATGTGAAGACATCTTGTATTAATGGATTAAAAAATTAATATTAATTAATTAAAATTAATATTGTTAACAGGTCTCTACTAACAAGCTGTCTATAGAGTCAATGCAATCCCTAGCAAAATTCCAAAGCCATTTTCACATGAACAGAACAAACAACAAAATCTGTGTGGAAACACAAAGGACCTGGAATACCTAAAGCAGAAATGAGAAAGAAGAAGAGCCAGAAGCATCACACTTACTGACTTCAAAGTATAATACAAGGCTACAGTAAATTATTTTTTTTAATATTTTATTTATTTATTTGAGAGAGAGAATTAGAGGTATGGAGGGGCAGAAGGGGAGAGAGAGGGAGAAAGAGAGAGAGAGATTGAGAGGCAGACTCCTTGCTGAGCAGGAAACCTGATGCTGGGCTTGATCCTAAGACCTGGAGACCATGACCTGAGCTGAAGGCAGATGGTTAATGACTGAACCATCCAGGCGCCCCAAAGCTATAATAATTAAAACAGTATGGCGCTAGCATAATAAAAGACATAGACCAACAGAACAGGATAGAGAGTTCAGAAATAAATACTCCATATATGGTTAAGGAACATCTGGGAAAGGATAATCTCTACAAGAAATGATGCTAGGACAACTGGATAGCCATATGCAGAAAAATGAAATTGGACCCATCTTCTACCACTTACAAAATTTAACCCAAAATGGATTAAAGACTTAAACCTGATACTGTAGATACTGGATACTGTAAAACTTCTAGAAGAAAACATAGTGAAGAAGCTCCTTCCCATTGGTCTAAGCAATGACTTACTTTAAAATATAGGAGTGGTGCCTGGGTGGTGCAGTCAGTTAAGTGCCCAACTCTTGGTTTCAGCTCAGGTCGTGATCCCAGGGTTGTGAGATCTAGCCCTGCATCAGGCTATGTGCACAATGTGAGGTCTGCTTGGGATTCTCTCTCTCTCTCTCCCTCTGCCCATACTGCTCTTTCTCTTGCTCTCTCAAATTAGTAAATAAATCTTAAAAAAAAAAAAATGTATGACATGAAAAGCACAAGCAACAAAAGCAAAGCAACAAATAGGGTCACACAAAACTAAAAAGATCCTGCCCAGAAAAAAAAACAAAACAAAACTGCAAAACATTACAATGAAAAGGCAATCTACAGAATGGGGATTAATATTTGCAAATCAAGTGTTAGACAAGGCATTAATGTCCAAAATATCTAAAAACTCATACAGCTAAATATAAAAAAAAAATCTGATTTTAAAAATGGGGGGAGGAACAGATGTTTCTCCAAAGAAGACATCCAAATGGCCAGCAAGTACATGAAAAGGTACTCAAAAATCACTAATCATCAGGGGAAATGCAAATCAGAACAACAATGAGATATCACCACACACCTGTTAGAATGACTATCAAGAAGAAAACAGGTAAATGTTGGAGAGGATGTGGAGATAAAGGACTCCATTGTTGTTAGCTATGCAAATGTTTTTCACTAGGGAAACCATTATGGAGGTTCCTCAAAAAATGAAAACTAGAACTACCATAGAACCAGCGATCCCACTTCTGAATATATATGTAAAGGAAATGAGAACAGGTATCCAAGAGATATCTGCACCCCCATGTCTATTAAGCATTATTTGTGATAGCCAAGACATGGAAATTATCTATGATAGCCAAGATATGGAAATTATCTAAGTGTCTATAAAGTGTCTATGAAGGGATTAATAAAGAAGTTGTGATATATATATCTATATTGATACAGCTATGTATCTACATATATCTACAGGTATACCATGTATATACATACATATCCATGTGTATTACTCACAGTATAGAGTAAAAACTCAATACTAAATTAAAAGTAGTACTAGGTAAAACTTAATACTATTACTACTGCTGCTACTACTACTGACACTTTTCCAAGTGATTTTTTTTTTTGTATCATCACAGTTGATCTATACAACAACCTTTTGAAGTAAGTTACTATTATTTTTTTTAAAGATTTTATTCATTTATTTGCCAGACAGAGATCACAAGTAGGCAGAGAGGCAGGCAGAGAGAGAGGGAGGAAGCAAGCTCCCTGCCGAGCAGAGAGCCCGATGCAGGGCTTGATCCCAGGACCCTGGGATCATGACCTGAGCCAAAGGCAGAGGCTTAACCCACTGAGCCACCCAGGCGCCCCAGTAAGTTACTATTATAATCACCATTTTTTGTTACAGGAAAATTAGAAGGCTTCAATAACTTATTCTAAGTTATGTTGCTTTTGTTATTAAGGATCAAATGTTATAACCTAAAAATCTATTTAAGCAGTAATATTTAAAAATACTATGGGGGCACCTGGGTGGCTCAGTGGGTTAAAGCCTCTGCCTTCAGCTCAGGTCATGATTCCAGGGTCCTGGGATGTAGCCCCGCATCAGGATCTCTGCTCGGCAGGGAGCCTGCTTCCTCCTCTCTCTCTCTCTCTCTGCCGGCCTCTCTACCTACTTGTGATCTCTGTCAAATAAATAAAATCTTAAAAAAAAATACTATGACACTGGGAAAGTTGCCCATGTGTAAAATTAGTTCTTAAATTGTGATTGTATAATTTTTCTACAAAGGATTATTTGCAACTGCAAATACACAGCACTATTTCCATAGTTAATTTTTATCTTTTCCATAGACTTTTTACCTCTCTTAATCTGTACTCCTAACAGGAGTTTGGGCTTTCCACAATCAAAGAGAACTCTATAGATCAAAAGCTCCATAAAACCCTGCTTTGTCATAAGCTGACATATTGCTGGGAAGATGGATCAAGTGAAGTTTAAGTGACCTTGATTCCCAAGTAAGTAAAAAATGACAAAGGATAAATAAAAACAAGAAGTTTATTCCAAGATGGTACTCTCCTGACTCTAGAAATATAGGCCACATTTCTGACTTCTATTTAAAGAAACTTAACTCATGGGCTCTGGGGTGATCTCAAAAGAATAAACTACTATATGCATTTTTTAAAAAAATTTGTTTTTATCTCTTCTGTTGCTTCAGAGTGTAAAGAATTCATAGTTAACACTTAATAATAATCTTAACCAGAATGTTGGCCAAGGGTGAAAATATCACTGGTTCTAATAGTGGATGAAATGGAGATTATCCATAGATTGAGACAAGTCTGAATAACCTACATTTTTGTTTAAAATGCTTGTAGACTCTGTAGGATAGAATTTGTTTTAAAATCTCTAGAGCTATATGGGTATCTAAGTGATCTAAGAGTTAGGATGTGCCTAACATCAGTTAAATGTTGTTTGCAACCCTCTCAATAATCCATTGAAATAAATATCATTATCCTCATTCACCAATAAGTATGATACATGATTTGCCTTCAGACAAAATAAGCAGAAGTTCTAATATTCAAACCAAGGTTATGCTTTTGGCATTGATACCATCCTTCCCTATGAAGGATTTCTCCTATGAAGTTCTGCTTAGTAGACATGAATTCAGGCTGACTCCTGAAACTTTTTTCATGATCTTTTTTTTTTTTTCTTTTAAATACTTGCTTCTTTCTGCTATTCTTCTTGCTTATTTCTGCTAATCAGGATCACTTGTTACTCTCCCTGTTCTGGATCTGGAATCAGGAATTTTTCTGAGAATTCCAGATTGCATTTAGTGGGTAACTGTCTTAAAGATTTAAAAATGGTACCAACAGTGTTTACTGTTACTGATAAAATGTTTAAGACAATATTTCTTTAAGAGGATATTTCATATTTTCAGTTAAACTTTAACATAATGGTATTTTCACTTAATTCACTGGATTTTATAATTGCATCTCTTTTCTTATATTGAATCTACTTATTCATAACATAATTCTTTATTCACTGTTAGAATTGTTTTAAAATAAAAATTCTGTTATTACTACAAACAATAAAATGGAGTAGGTATAAAATCTGTGTTTTTATAATTCTTAGAACTCATTCCATTCAGTCAATTCCAAGGGCAGTATAATGGGAGTGGTCAAATCTGGGTACAGTCAGTAAAGGGATGCCTTTTTTTTTCAGAGCATTCCAATTCAGTAATAGCATTTATTAACACTTGATCTTCTTTTTGTTATCATTATATGCCAGCAATTTTAATATTGTCAGTAATATTAACTCCCAGAATTAACTCCAAATCTTTTTTCTAATTTCCAAATATTTGCCACATTATTGAGTTTAAATTAGACACATAAAAATATACTTTATATTAGCACATAAACATTATTTATCTTTAAGAAGTTATTTTATTCTTGGAAGTTGCTTTGGAGAACTCTATTTTAGAACTAGCCTGGAAATACGCAGACTCAGCTACACATGATCCTATTAAGAGTAAATCTGTAATGGCTCAAAAATCTTTCTAACTTTCTTCTGATTCAGTTTGTGTCTCTACTTCTACTGGTATGACATAGCCGCATGTGTGAACCACAAATTGAGATATATAATGAATGTAGTGGTTGCAAAGCCAAAGAGAATTACTCCAGTGCTGTTCTGCAATGTGACTGTTCCAGAATATTGGTGTGAAGGTAAAAAGACCTTCCCACAAAAGTGAGGTGCTGCTCATTGTCAAACTGTGAGCATAATAAAAAGAAATTTGGGGAAGTTAATCTCAACCTTTGAAGTACTGTGTTATCAAAAAGAAAATGGGGATACAAAAAAAATCTGCTCAGATTTTTCTATTTTCTATATGTGATTTTGCTTTTCTAAGTTATTACTTTTTCCTTAAAATTTTATAACATTTACAAGCAGCCAGAAAAGCCTTTCACAGTGAAATATCAAGCTTTAACATTGCTCCCGGAAAGAAGAAATTGTGTAGAAGACCATTAATTTTGCAATGACAACAACAAAAGAAAGAGGAATTTAAATATGGAAAATAAAAATCAAATTTCAAATAAGGATACCAAAAGAAAAAACAAACAGTGAAGGATGCTTGTCTTAAAATTTCACATCAAGTGATCTCTGTGTTTTCTATTATTTAGCCACTTCTGGCTTTTTGTTTTTCCAAAAACAAATTAAAAAACACTTAACTTTTTAAAAATATCTAAGATATGATAGAGTTTTATTTTTATCTAAGGTGAAAGTTTAGGTAATTGATTTTAGATCTTTTTCTCTTTAACATATGCATTTAGTTCTATAGATTTCTTACTTACTGATTTCACTGTATCTACATATTTTGTTGTATTTCCATTTCTATTCAGTTCAAAATATTTTAAAAATACAAGTATCTGTTAATTGATGAGTGGATGAAGAAGTGGGGGATATATAACACATACACACACAAACCCCTACACACACTCACACACACACACACGGGAATATCATTCAGTCATTAAAAAGTGAAATCTTGCCATTTGCAACAACATGGATGGAGTTAGAGAGTATAATGCTAAGGGAAATCAGTCAGAAAAATACAAACGCCGTATGATTTTACTCATATATGACATTTAAGAAACAAAACAAACAAGCAATTGGGGAAAAAAAGAGAAAGGCAAGCCAAGAAACATACTCTTAACTATAGAGAACAAACTGATTGTTACCAATGGGGAAGTAGTTCGGGGGAAAGGTTAAATAGGTAATGGGGATTAAGGAGGGCATTTGCTGTGATGGGCACCAGGGGTCGTATATAAGGGTTGAATCACTATTTTGTACACCTGAAACTAATAAACATTGTGTTAAAAGTATAAAATAAAATCACTTGCAAAACAAAACAAAACAAAAAAAAAAGAAATGATGACTGATAATTTTCCCCAAATTAATGTCCAATACCAAATATCAGATCTAAAATGCTCAAGGAAGACTAAGTAAATGTCAAATAAACTACACCTACACATAACATTTTCAAGCTTCAGAAAACCAAAGATAAAGAAAAAATCCTGAGGAAAAAAATCTGGGGGAAAATACCCTTACCAAAAGAGGAGCAAAGAATTACATTTAACTTTTCAGAAATCACATAGCAAGAAGAGACTGGATTGAAATATTTCAAGTATTAAGAGAATTAAAACATCAATCTAGAATTCTCTACCCTGTGAAAATGATCCTTTAAAAATGAAGGATAAATGAAGACTATCACAGCAAACAAAACTGGGTGAATTTGTTACCAACAGAACTGCCTCACAAGAAATGTTAAAAGTTCTTTAAAGAGAAAGAAAACTATATAGAGCACAAACACTGATCTACATCAAGAAAGGAAGAGCACTGGAGAAGGAACAAGTGAAAATAAAATTCAAACTTTTTTTCTTAATCGTTCTAACATATAACAGTTTGTTCAAAATAATAACAAGATATGTAATCATATATATTCATGTATGTATATGATTATTTCATATGTATATACATACATATGACCCTTGAACATATATGAATTTTGCAGGTCCACTTATACAGTGTTTTTTTTTTATAAAGTATAGCACAATAAGTGTATTTCTGTTTCTTATGATTTTCTAAATAACATCTTTCTTTAGCTTACTTTATTGATAGATTATTGTAAACTGTTGATATATAAAAGCCAAGAGAACTAATCCAGAAGCACAGATGTTGACATAGATAAAGACATAACAGTTTCTAGAATTTATTATGAAATTTGAAGGAATCTCTGCCAAAAACATTAAAAACATTTTTTTATTAACATGTAATATATTATTTGTTTCTGGGGTACAGGTCTGTGTTTCATCAGTCTTACACAATTCACAGTGCTCACCATAGCACATACTCTCCCCAGCGTCCATCACCCAGCCACCCCATCCCTCCCACCTCTCAGTTTGTTCCCTAATATTAAGAGTCTCTTATGGTTTGTCTCCCTCTCTGGTTTCATCTTGTGCCAAACACATTTTTATGATAAGATTTCCCTATTCATTTGTGTATCTGTTGCTTGATGTTAAAAAACAATGCTAAACTTATTTCAAAACGTTCTTTGATCAACTGTGAATAAAGATAGAAAATATAGTTTACATATTATTCTAATAAGTATGAGTATGTAAAGATCCTTGACCAATTTGCAGAAGTTAAAGCTTGCAAACAGGAATTATTACTATAACAGGTTAATATATAGGTGTCTGGCTTTTACTTTTTTAACAACTTATTTATTTATTTTAGGGTGAGAGAATGAGTACACACATGCAAGAGCATGAGTGGAGGGGAGTGGGGGAGTTCCAGCTAGGAAAAGGAGAGAGAGAGAATGTTAAGCAGGTTGTATCATCCAACCCTAAGATCATGCATGACCTAAGCCTATATCAAAAGTCAGATGCTTAACCAACTGAGCCACCCAGGTGCCCCAGCCTTTCAATTTTCATTAAGACAGGTTCATTAATGTGTTTTAGAAATATTTCTTGTACCTTCAGCATTTATATTAGTTATTACTTTTTACAACAGTGATTATACACTTAAACATTAAAAAAAGAAAATGCTCACTCTCTGAATTTTTCTTATTACTGTTATTTTATTATTAACTAGAATACCTTTGTCATATAAACAAAGATGTTTAAAATGGACATTCTAGGTATCTGGCCATTTCTGAGTTCCTTTTA
This sequence comes from Enhydra lutris kenyoni, assembly GCF_002288905.1. Lineage (NCBI taxonomy): Eukaryota > Metazoa > Chordata > Mammalia > Carnivora > Mustelidae > Enhydra > Enhydra lutris. Next base: position 592,818 of record NW_019154154.1, on the reverse strand, counting down.
GATTCCTGGCATTCTGTCATCATTCCAATGTATATATATTTTAAATAAGTTATGGTGTGTTGCTGTTTTTGCCTTCATTTTAGTCTTTTTCTGTGTTTTTCCTTCCTGGTCAAAATCTAAATTTTTACTTAATTGCAAAAATCTTTATATGGTCATCAATGTTTTTAAAATTAGTATTCATATTTAAGCAAATCAACATTCACATGTTTTGGATTTTCCTAAATCCCTTTGAGGAGAAGGGGAGAAGTTTAAATATGGCCACAACTCTTTTCTATTGTTCCCATGACATGCAAGAGGATCTCCAGTGATTCTTTTTCTGCACCTTTGCCTTTCCCCTGAGCTACTTGCAGCACTCCTTTGTTACCCTACTGTTCTTAGAATTGATTAAGCCAATCTTCTCTGGGGAGAGGCAGTGAATGCTCTCAGTCTAGGACAGAGACATTTAGTCCTAGTTATGGTGTTTTCTGGCTACAGCTTCCTCTAGGGCCACCTGAGCACCTATATTTCCTCCACAGCACCTGTTATACTATCCCAGCTATTTGCAATAATGTTCCTAGGCCTGGATAGTCCACTCTTCCTGATTACTTGCATTTTATGGGGACTTTCAAGAAATTCCTCTTGTACAGCGAAGAAAAGAATCAACCAAACTATCAGGCAAAACTACAGAATGAAGAAGATATTTGCAAGTGACATATCTGAAAAAGGGTTAGTATCTAATAATCTATAAGGAACTTAAACTCAAAATTCAAAAAACAAATACTCCAGTTAAGAAATGGGCAGAAGACATGGAAAGACATTCTCCCAAAGAAGATACACAAATGGCCAACAGACACATGAAAAGATGCTCAACATCACTCATCATCAGGGAAATGCAGATCAAAACCATAATGAAATACAATTACACACCTGTCAGAATGGCTAAAATTTAATGACACAGGAAGCAATAGTTGTTGGCAAAGTTTATGTGAGAAAAGGGAACCCTCTTAAACACTATTGGTGGGGATGCAAACTGGTGCAGCCACTATTGAATAGAGCATGGAGGTCCCTCAAAAAGTTAATAGAGCTACCCTACAACCCAGAAATTCCTCTATTAGGTATTTATCCAAAGGATACAAAGTAATTTGGAGGCACACATGCACCCCAATGCTTATAGCAGCAATGTGCACAATAGCCAAACTATGGAAAGAGCTTAGATGTCCGTGAACAGATGAATGGATATGAATAGATGAAGATCTCACACACACACATACACACACACACACACAGGAATAGGACTCAGTCATCAAAAAGAATGAAATCTTGCCATTGACAATGACATGGATAGAACTCAAGGGTATTATCCCAAGAGAAATAAGGCAGTCCGAGAAAGACAAATACATATGATTTCACTCGTGTGGACTTTAGGAAACAAAACTGATGAATATAGAGGAGGGGAACAAAAGAGGGAGGCAAACCATAAGAGCCTCTTAACTATAGAGTTAAGACAACTGAGAGTTGATGAAGGGGAGATGTGCAGGGTGATGGGGTAAATGGGTGATGAGTATTAAGGAGGCCACTTGTTGGGATGAGCACTGGCTGTTAAATAGAAGTGATGAATCACTAAATTCTACTCCCGAAACCAATGTAACACTATATGTTAACTAACTAGAGTTTAAACAAAAACCTAAAGAAAAAACAGATTGTTTTTCCATTTAATTTCATGCAATCATGTGTGACTTATCCATAATAATTAAAGAAATAAACAATGTTGTAGATTTAATGTATTTCAAAGTAAGTTCCTTAGTAGTACTTTTTCCTCATATTTGTCTCTGTATCCACAGATTCTAGCCATTATCTAGTCCCTAATAATGTAAGAAAAGGTACTTTTATAAATCTCCTATTATAATCTAAGTATTTGTAATTAAAATAGTTCACTATATGTCTGCTATAATTTTAGGAAATTTTCCTGACCCAAATCTCAAAACTACTTTTGCACTGGAATATTTTTGAAGTATTTTTATTTTAAGATTTTCCTTACCTATTTGACAGAGAGAGAGAGAGTATAGAAGTAGGCGGAGAGGCAGGCAGAAGGAGGAGGAGAAGCAGGCTCCCTGCCTAGCCAAGTGTCCAATGTGGGGTTTGATCCCATGACCCCAAGACCATGACCCAAGCCGAGGGCAGACACCCAACTGACTGAGCCTGCCAGGTGCCCCTTGGAATATTTTTATTATCTCTATTATCTGGTGTTTAAAAATATACTAGTAACAACTTTTTTTCTCACCAGTCTAAGTTTCACAAAGGCATATAAATCTACTAAAGTTGCTTCATTTAACATTTATTAACTGTAGATCTCTGTTGTTCATCAGCTTATTTGTAGGAATGTCATGATTAATATTCATAATGCTAACTCAAGACTCTACAAGCTTCTGAAATATACTGCTAGAATTCAAGGACAGGTTTAAATTGTGCCTACCAGCGTTCTAATGACAAGAATGGTAAGCATTGCTGCGGGTGGTTCACATCCCAGACTCATGTTCCATTTCACCTCACATTCGTCATAACCCTAGGTTACGGCATTAGTATCTCCCCTTATGAACTAAGAGCCTTCCAACAGCACACAGCTGGATAGTTGCAAGATTGAAAGTCAAATCCAGGTTTGTGTGATTACCAAGTCCAGTGTCTTAAGAACCACTTACTACTGTCCACAGGTATCAGAATCAGATGGACTGAAGTTACTGGACTGAGTCTCTCTGGGAATCTACACCATACTGGGTCCAGGATTTGGGTTTCAGCTTTGGGGATTCAGAAAAATGCTGATGGAGTGAACTCCCTCAGGGAGGACTCGATAATACTTACTAGAGACTTGTTTATAAACTAGAATGACAATTTATTATTTTATGTTGAGAAATATTACTGTCAAACTGGCTTCAATACTCATGTTTGTTTGTAATATTTTTTATGACAAATTCTGTGTTAGGCTATAAAGTCTGAATCCTGTGAGAACTGTGTCTGTTAACTTGAGTGACTAGGGAGAACTGGCACACATATAGTTGTTTCATAAGTGCTTTTTCGGAAGGATGCTGATAATTGATAGCTTCTAAGACATCTTTCTCTTAGCTAGGCATTGTTTTTTCTTACGTGTTTCTCAGCTAATTGTAGAGCACATTGCCCTTCTATTCCACCTCCCTTCCAGTATTCAAATTGAAAAAGAGATCTGCTCTCTATAATAAAATGATTGTCATTCGGTTTTAAAGGTTTTAAAACATAATGTCCTCAAATCCTTGAAAGGAGCTCTACCCTATAGAGCCAGATAACCATTAACCAAACTCACAGGACTTACATATACATTCAAAATATCATTCTATCCAGTATTTTAAACACCTACAGAAACAGCATACCCTTAATATGTATGAATTAGTGCATTATTCTCCTCTAGACAGAATAACAAAAACAAATCAAGATCATAAAGCTGCTAGATGAACACATAACAAGAATAAAAGGCTTTAGTGAGATCTATTAAATGTGTAATGGCACCAGAATAAAGCAGCCTCATTTGTCCTATATGCTTAGAATGATCTTAACAATGGGGCTAAACTTTCAACTACTCAGAACACCCGGAGTTGGACACTGTCATAACTTCCTTTATTGAACTCCTTTTGCTTTTTTCCTGGTTAGACCACATTCTACCCACTTTTGATTGCTACATTCTTTGAGAATTTTTTTTTTCCAGTTCAAATTGGGACACTGTATCTAGTCATTTACATTTTACAAAACTCTTTTCTGACTCACATGGTGATGATTTAAAGTTAAACTCTCAGAATGTTATATTTTTCTTTGATTTCCAAGTTCTTTCTGAATCATTTATGCAGTCTCCATGTGCTGATATATAGAGGCACTATTGCCTAGCATTTAAGTACACAGACACTACATGAGACTGCCTGGTTTCGAATCCTTATTACATCATTTATTAAGTGATCTTGGGGTGTTGATCTTTCTGTACTTGCATTTCCTCATCCATAAAATGAGGGTAATGTATACAGCAACAGGAGACTGATGACTCAGCTGGAGAGATAATAAAGGGATTATTTGTAGAGGTATATTTAGGCTTAAAAGGAAAAAAAAAAAGGACGATGAGATACCAAACAAACAAACAAACAACCGAAACAAACAAAAAAAAACTAACCATAGAGCGAAGCTGTTACCATCACTATGATTGAAAGAACACTGGAGACAAATAATGTAGCTGGAGATCAGGGAGAACAGAACTCTAAGTATGGGCCACACAGGGAAAGCTGATTTCAAGGAAGAGTCCATCTACGTACTACACTCAATGACTAGGCAGGAATGGAATTGGAAAAGAATACGTGGACTGCTCTATTTCCTCTCACTAAGCTCCTGCCATCACCTCCAACTGGCTGAACAGGGCATAGATCCAGTGGAGGGGACAATCAGTGTTATCTTGTATTCATAGCAACTTCTAAGACTGGTTTATGGAATAAATGGGTTAATGCATGTGAAATCATGCATAAACTCTTTATCTGAGGAGAGGAAAAAAATCAGAATGTGTTCATGGGTGAGGCTGCTAGGATAGAACTTTTAGGGCATGAGGGGATTGGAAGAAGGGAAATAGTGATTCTTGGCAACTGCTCAACTGTTGGGCCTCTGTTCCATCACAGCGCATGCTTCCAATATCGGTTCCCCTGTGATCCTCATACTGTCTCCTGGTGTGACAGACTTCATACAGAATGCTCTGAATTTCTTCCTCAACACCCTACTATTTCCAAGATAATAACTCACCATGATTTTTATTTTAGCAAAGGACAATCAATCTGCTTGTGGAAGAGATAGTAAGAACTAAAAAAATAAATAACACTTATTTCACACACACCCCCCTCTTGAAAACAGTCCAAAGTGAGCATTCCAAGTCAGAAGAGGTCTCTGCTCCCTCAGGTCATGTCGACCCTCAGGTTCCATCTTATATCTCTGTCACCGCCTGAGGCATGTTATTTACATGCTAGCCAAAACTATACCCTAGATACTTCCATGTATTAGCTTCTGAGAAGGGGAAGGAGTGGGAGGGGAGTGTTCACTGTTTAAATTGTTGTTTAACAATTTATGTTCACTGTTTAAATGCTTGTGTATTATCAATACCCACCACTTCTGTTCATATTCCATTACCCCAAACTCTAACACTTACTCTTACTGCTACACTGAAATAGAGGAAGGCTAGAAACTATAGGGGACCTTAGGAGTCATGAGTCTATTTTTAAAAATTGTTGCTTAGGGAATGAGTGAATGGATGCTATTTAAACCCATAGCTCTGACATTACTTTCCTTGCTTGCTGCTCTTGGATAGAACAATATTGTCTGAGATATAAGTTTACATACTTCGGTTTACTTAAAGAATGCATTATATCAATTTCTTGGCTACTTATTATTTGGCAGAAGGTAATTAGGCCAAATAGACCATAAAGCAGACTCTGTTGACAGTATACAGGAAGGCATACTGAATGTACATAGAGAAACATGTGGTCCACTACCCATTCATTAGTGGTTATGGGGACAAAAATTATATGAGAAGGTGATTTGCTAGAACTAGCCCATTGACAGATTATGCTCAGATAAATCAATCTAATTTATTATTGTACACCTCCCAGAGTCACATTTCTAAGTGTTACCATTTTTTTTTTAGAGGAAAAAGACATGGATATATCTTGTATGAGTTAAATCAAAGGATTCAACTCAGTGCTACAAATTTAGAGAATAGAGATATTATTGTGAATTTCTGTGGACTTCGATGACTTTGTGTAGGAGTACACATTAGAGTGTACTTCTGCAGTTGAGGTTTGAATAGATACAGGAAGAAGAAAGTACTCAAAAGTCAGGAAATAAAATATATAAAGACACAGATGAATTCATTTTTATACACAGAAAAACTAGATCCTACTATATTAAAAACAGTTCATATAAGTAAATAGTAAATGAGTAATAGAAACATTGTTGGAGACCTTATATACATTTAACCTTACAGGATTCTGATGCTTTCAGAGCTATTTTTAGGTGTTATATTATTTAATTCTTTATACAGCCTTTGTTCTCTTTTCTTACTCTTGTTTTTCATATGATGAAAGGACAGTTCAGAGAGGTTGAAAAAACTACAGCTAGTGAGTGAGAGAACCAGAACTTGAATTCCATTATTTTGGCTCATTTCAGTGAACCACAGCATTTACCAAACATCAGAAATTCTATTGATCTTGCCTGACTTGGATTTATTCAATCCAGTATGTCTAAAAGTTCTAGAAAATCTAATGGGAGGGGTGAACTACATTCCAAATGGCTTCATGTTACGCCTGGGTTATGTGGCCATGACAAACCATTTCATGACAGACATTTGCCAAAATATCTAAAGAGATCATTAGATTTAATACCACATGCATAGTTATGAAATCACTGACCTATAAATGAGCAGGTTTCCAATTTTAATTATTATTTATTGTTTTGAATTTTTTATAACAAATTTAGGTAAGAATGACTCTCTTCTTTTGAAGACTCCACACACTGCAGTGTAGGAATAAGTATAATAATATTAATAATAATGATGATGATAAATTTTAAAACCCACAAAATTTAAAGTTTTACCAGAGTTTAGAAAGCATTAAAGGCACTGTGTAAACAGACTTAGCATTTTAAAAACAGTCATTTATTTAAAGCATCTGTTTCTTTTCTGGTTCAGGTTATTTTTCATATTGGAAAGAGGGTAGTATCTGAGAGTTAAATTGTTTTAAAAAATTAAAAGGAAATCCATATTTATAAGAGCATTAAAATGAACTGTGCCCTAACCTTGCTTTTAATGGTTTAATAAACACTTCACAGAGCAGATAAAACAAAGCATGAATTACTCTTCTTCTGTGTTTGTTGTTTTTATTCTTTAACATATATTAGTCATACACAAGCATGTGAAGGACTATATAAAATGAATAAGAGCTAGAGTGATGATTAGATTATATTCTGGTGCTGAAATCACAGTAGGTGCTCAGTTATAAGTATGAGTTGGCCTCTGATTTTTTTGCTGATGGTTAAAGAGCGGTAACATTCAAACAGGATCATAGAAGGAAATTCTATGTTTATTATGAAAAAAATTCTATATTATGATCAAAGACTTTATGCCATAAGCCTCCCCATTCTCAAGCATTAAAAATAGTGGAATAGATTCTGAATTCACATCTCTGAGCTGCTTCATAAAACTTTTGATTCTGGTTCATTTCTTAATTTAACAAGACCCAGCCAGTTCACATGAAAGATATAGGGCTTCTTCAGTGGGGCACAATGGACAGCCACATTCTTTTGACACATTAGATTCCAGATGGGCTAGGAAGTGACAGAATCATCACTGGCATTTTAATTAACCACTTGCCAAGTTTCAACTATGTGTCTTTGAGCATCTCATTTAAACTCTGCTATCAGTTTTTCCATGGCCTCATGTTACATGTAGCATTTGATTTTGTTCACTATGATCTGTATTTTTCAGTTCTATAATTTTGTATATATGTAATCATATCTCTTTTTTGGCTTATCTGGCTCAGTTTATTTATTTATTTATTTTTTTACATGGTTTTGCAGTATCAGTAGTTTCTTCCTTTTTCTTGATGAATACTTGCCATTTTAAGAATAATCATTATCTATTCACCTGTAGATAAAAATGTGGACAGTTTTATGGCCTTAGTTTTCATGAATAAAGCTGCTCTGAATATTTTATTTAAGTCTTTTATAGGCTTTATATTTTTCTTTCTTTGAGTAAATACACAGGAGTGGAATTCCTGAGTCCTGTGATTTATGTTTAAAATTTTAAGAAGCTGCCAAATACTGCCGAATTTTTAAGAAGCTGCCCATGTAAGTAGTCCTAATATCACACATTCCCATTAGCAAATGATTAGAGTTCCATTTGCTATCTATCCTAATGCTTGGTATGGTACAAAAATTTAAATGTGTATTAAGTGATATCTTATAGATTAAATTTCTCCATTCCTTATGATTAATGATATTATGAATCTTTTTATATATTTACTGGACTTTTGACAATCTTGTGAAATTTTTGTCAAAATCATTTATAGTAATTTAGATTATTTGTATCATTATTATTGTTATGAGAGTTATTTACATATTCAGAAAACAAGCCATTTGTGGATTACATTTTTTTAGTTCTATCACTTGAGAAGAGGACTTCAGGGGGTGCCTGGGTGGCTCAGCGGGTTAAGCCTCTGCCTTCGGCTCAGGTCATGATCCCAGGGTCCTGGGATCGAGCCCCACATCGGGCTCTCTGCTCAGCAGGGAACCTGCTTCCCTTCCTCTCTCTGCCTGCCTCTCTGCCTACTTGTGATCTCTGTCTGTCAAATAAATAAATAAATAAATCTTAAAAAAAAAAAAAAAGAAGACTTCAGTTTACAAGACATGCAGATGGCCAACAGGTACATGAAAAGGTGCTCAACATCACTAATCATCAGAGAAATCAAATCAAATCATCATGCAAATGAAAACCACAATGGGATATAAAACCTCACACATGTTAGAATGGCTACTGTCATAAGACAAGAGTTAACAAGCAATGGTGAAGATGTGGAGAAAAGGGAACCCTTGTGCACTGTTGGTAAGAATGTGAATTGGTGCAGCCACTGTGGAAAACAGTCTGGAGCTTCTTCAAAAGCTAAGAATACAACTACTATATGATCTGGCCATTCCACTGCTGGGGATTTATCTGGAGGAAATGAAAACACCAACAACTTAAAGAGCTATCTGCACTCCCATTTCATTGCACCAGTATTAATAATGGCCAAGACATAGAATTAACTGAAACATCCATGGATAGATGAATGGATCAAGAAAAATGTGGTGTTTACACACATCTATGCACACAACACAAAGGTTTACTCAGCCATAAGAAGGATGAGAATCTTTCCTTTCGTGGCAACACGAATAGAGCGTGAGAGTATTAAGCTAAGTGAACTTAGTCCAAAAAAGCAAATACTGTATAATCTCACTCCTAAGTGGAATTGAAAAAAGTAATACAACAAATTCAGATACAGAAAATGGACTGGTGGCTGTTGGAAACAGGGAGAGGATAGAGGTAGATGAAATGGGTGAAGGTGGTCAAGAGGTATATATTTCCAGTTATTAAATGGGTCCGGGGGGGGGGGCACCTGGGTGGCTCAGTGGTTAAGCCTCTGCCTTCAGCTCAGGTCATGATCTCAGGGTCCTGGGATCAAGTCCCACATCGGGCTCTCTGCTCTGCAGGGAGCCTGCTTCCTCCTCTCTCTCTCTCTCTGCCTGCCTCTCCGCCCACTTGTGATCTCTCTCTGTCAAAAAAAAAAAAAAAAATCTTAAAAAAAAAAAAATAATAATAAAATGGGTCCGGGGGATTTAATGTACAGCATAGTGACTATATATAATAATATTGTGTGTATAGTTGAACACTGCTAAGACAGTAGATCTTAAACATAACCACAATTAAAAAAACTTTTAATTATATGTGATAATGGATGTTAACCAGTCTTGTTGTGATCACTTTGCAATAAAAACACATATCAAATCTTACGTTGTATACCTGAATAATTTTATGTATCATTTGTATCTCAATTTAAACAAAAAAGACTACAATTTGACTGAAGTCCAATTTAACAGTTTTTTTCACAATTTATAAATTACATTCTTTTCTACCTTAAAACCTTTCTTCACCTAGTCACAGATCATTTCCCTAGGTTTTATTTTAGAAGTTTTACAGATTTTTGGATTTACACTTACAATTATGATTAATGTTAATAATGAGTTACCATTTCTGTATTTTGTGAGATGACATTTGGGAATCATTTGTTTTTTATAAGCTGTCCAGTCATTCAACATAATTTGATGAAAAAAAGTTTTCTACTAAATTTCCTGAACCTCTTAAAAAAACAATTGTGCAAGTATAGACCTATACTGGACTACATATCAGTTCCATTGATTTTTTTTTCTAATTGACATTTAAAATAAGTTAAAGGTGTGCAATGCACTAATTTGATACATTTATACTGCAATATGATTACCACTGTAATGTTAGCCAAAACCTCTGTCACCTGATTACCATTTCTCTTTTGTGGTGGAAACAAGATCTACTCTCTTAGCAACTCTGAAGTTTACAATACTTAAATCAGGAAGAAGTAAAACTATCATTATTTGCAGATGGTGTGATCTTATAATGTAGTAGATTCTGAAGACTCAACCAAAACACCATTGGAACTAATCAAATTAAGTAAAATTAAGTAAATTTTCAACATATAAAATCAGCATACAGAAATCAGTGTAGTATCTGTAGTCTACAAGGCAGTATCAGAAAACTCACCCATTCACAGTAGCATCAAAAATAATAAAATACTGGGGCACCTGGGTGGTTCAGTCAGTTAAGCAACTGATTCTTGATTTCAGCTCATATCATGACCTTGGGTTGTGGAATTGAGCCCTGCACTGGGCTCGTGCTCAGTGCAGTGCCTGCTTGAGATTCTCTCTCCCTTCTCCCGTGGCCCCTCCCCCAACTCACAGTCTCTAAAATCTTTTAAGAAATAATAAATTATTAGAGTACTTAGGACTGATTCTATCCAATGAAGTGAAAGATCTGTACAATGAAAACTACAAGACACTCGTGAAAGAAACTGAAGACCTAAACCAACGGAAAGGTAATTTGTGTTCATGGATAAGAATTAATATGGTTAAAATGTCCAAACTACCCAAAGCCATCTTTAGATTTATGAATTCCCTAGCAAAATTCCAATGGCATTTTTCACAGAAATAAAAAAAAAAAATTTTTCTAAAATTGGTATGGAACCACAAAAGACTCTGGATAGTCAAAGCAATCCTGGAAAAGAATAACAAAGCTGGAGGTCTCACACTTTCTGGTTTCAAACTATACTACAAAACCAGAGCAATTAAAATAGTATTGTACTGGCATGCAAACAGACACAAATATCAATGAAACACAATAGAAAATCTTGAAAATACATAAACAATATACAAAAACTATTGGGATTCAACAAAAGCTGTTCATAATGTAATGATAAATGCCTATAGCAGGAAAAAGGAACAAACAAAAAAGGGTCTCAAAGAAACACCCTAACCTAAAACCCAGAGGAAAAAACAAAACAAAACAAACAAACAAACAAAAAAACCCCACACCAAAGTTAGTAGAAGAGAAGAAATATAAATCATAGAAGGAAAGGAGACTAGAAAGACAATAAAAAAACAGCAACAACAACAATGAAACTAAGAGCTAGTGTTTTGAAAAGATAAACAATACTGTTGGCTAGAATCACAAAGAATAAAAAAGTACTCAAATTATAATAGAAAGAGACATTATAACTAATACCACACAATTACAAGGATCTTAAGAGGCTACTATAAATATTTAGATGCCAACAAACAATACAACCTGGGGGAAAAAGCACAAGTTCCTAGAAACATACAACCTACCAGGAAAAAATAATGAGAAACAGAAAACGTAAACAAAACTATTACTAGTAAGGAGATTCAATCAGTAATCCAAAACCTCCCTAAAATATGTCTGGCTTCACAGATGAATTCTACAAAACACATAAAGAATTAACACCAGTTCTTCAAACTTTCAAATACTGCCAGAGAGAAAACTTCAAAACTCATTTGAAGAGGCCAGTATTGCCCTGATACTAAAACCAGACAAAATTCCTACAAGGAAAAAAAAAAAAAAAAACCACAAAATTAAGTTCAATATCCCTAATGAGCATAGACACAAAAATCCTGAGCTAAATCCAGAAATACAGAGAAAAGATCAGACACATGGTCATGGTCTCTCTGCCTGCCTTTCTGCTGACTTGTGATCTCTGTCTGTCAAATAAATAAATAAAATCTTTAACAAAAAAAAAATACAGTAATTAGGAATAAATTTAGGCAAGGAGGTAAAAGATCTGCACACTGCAACTTTAAGACATTAATGAAAGACTGTTAAAAGACACACATATATAAGGAAATCTAGTTCGTGCTCATGGACTGGAAAAAAAAATTATTAAAATGTCCATACTACCCAAAGTGATGTATAGATTCAATGCAATTCCCATCAAATTACAATGGATTTTTTTTCTTTGCAGAAATAGGAAAAACAGTCATAAAATTGGTATAGCACCCAAGTATTGTCAAACAATCCCGAAGAAAAAGAACAAAGATGGAAGTATCACACTTCCTGATCTCAAACAATACTACAACACTGTTGCATAAAAAGAGACACACTAATCAAGAGAACAGATTAGAGATCCCTGAAATAAACCCTTTCGTATATAGTCAATTTTTGACAAAGGAGCCAAGACTACACAATGAGAAAATAGTCTCCTCATAAATGGTTTTGGGAAAACGGGACAGTCACATGCAAAAATAACAATAATAATAATAATAATAAATCCCCTATTTTATACAACTCACAAAAAATAACTCGAGAAAAATTAAAAACTTAAACCTAAGATGTGAAAATGTGTAACTCTTAGAAGAAAACATGGGGAGAAGGGGCTGGTACCTGAGTGACACTGTCAGTTAAGCCTCCAACTCTTGGTTCTGGCTCAGGTTGTGATCTCAGGGTAGTGATATCCTGCCCCCCCGCCTCCTCCGCATTGTGGGGCCACACCCAGTATGGAGTCTGCTTAAGATTCTCTCTCTCTCTCTCCCCTTCTTGCTCACTCTCTCAAATAAATCTAAAAAAAAAAAAAAATATGGAAGAATCTCCTTAACATTGGTTTTGGCAATGAGAATTTTTTTATTATTATTGTTTTCTTGGCAATTAGTTTTTGACCAAAAGCACACGTAGAAAATGCAAAAAGTAAAAAGATTCTACACTGGCAAAACAAAACAAAACAAAACAACCTATAGATTGGGAGAAAATATTTGCAAATTATATACTTGGTAGGTTAATATCTAAAACATGAAAATTTCATACAAGTAAACATAAAAATAAAAAGTAAAAAATGGGTAGGAAACCTGAATAGACATTTTTCCAAAGACAATATACGAGTGGCCAAGAGGTATCTAGAAAGATACCCAACATCACTAACCACCAGGGAAATGATCAAACACACAGCAGTCTGACTTCAAGCCCCTGAGTGTGAACCTGAAGTGAGACCTAAAGCTACATGTGATTATACCACACATTCCTAACTACTCTCCACTCTCTTCAACAAAGGTTTCATGGCTTTTCCTTTTTCAACACCAATACCTCCTCCTCATCCTCACTCTTGGCTGAAAATGGAAGGCAATGTCAACAGGCTCCTATGTGGGTACCTGCAAATATGTGCTCTGCTTCCTGCCTGTGGGGAGGAAATTTATGCCATAGAGGAGATTTAAAGGAGATTCTAAAAGGCACTGAATCAGATCCTCCTTTGTCTACTCAAGGACATCCTACCAATACTACTTGCCGTTCTACTGGACCATCCTAGTGATGTGGAAACAAGGGCAAAAGAAAAATTAAATTTCTTTAATACCTATAGCTCACTGTTAAGTCCTTGAAACAGGCAGAATGACATTCCTCTAAAAACTCCTGGATGTTGAATACTTTGCTAAGGGCAAAGGACAATCTTAGCCCAACCCATAGGATCCTGTAAGCCTACTTTAACACATAAAAATTCCTTTGGAAACTTCTTTTATCTCTACCCCTCCAAGATATGTGTTGGCAATCATCCTCCAAGCATATGACCCGCCAGTATACATATCTGAAGGGTCTGATGACTTAAGGTTTTACTAGGCAGTAATAAATAACTTTCTCCCAACAACAGCTAGCCCCTCAAGGTCCTGGAAACCCTGCTTCCAAATTTCCTTAGAAACTTAGGCTATCCCTAACCCCTCCCAACTTAAGAGTATATAATGGGCCACTCCTCATGAACCCAGTGTAGCTCTTTCTGTCCACAGGTCTTGTCCCCATGCTTTCATGAAATCACCTTTTGTACCAAAGATGTTTCAAGAATTCTTTCTTGGCCATGAGCTTCAAATTTTAACATTTTTCCTACATCACTATTAGCATACAAAACATGTTGATACTTGCCCCATTGTGGAGGTGGGGGCCTTCTATTGATGCCATTTTCCCCTAGCTTCCTAATGCAATCAAATTCTCTTAAAAAGTTGCCCATACCTGCAGTCTTCAGTTCTTTTCCTCCTGTTCTCTCTTTAACCCTCTTCATTCATGGAGTGTTTCATTCCCAACAGCCTGTCCCTGACAAGGTCACCAGTGGCCTTCACGTTACTATGGCCAATTCATTCTCAGTCATCATATTTGATCCATCAACAGCATTTAGCACTGCTGATTATTCCCTTCTCCTTGTAACACCTTCTTTGTGCAGTGTTCCTTCTCTCCCTCCCCTGCAGGCTCCTTCCTCCTCTATATATATATAAGACTGACCCGGGCTCAGCTGTTGGTCCTCTATCTAAACTCACTCCTTAGCACTGTCAATAAACATGCATCACTGCATGTTTTTGTAGAAAGAAACACAGGAAAGATATACAGAAGCCAGTAAGACCGACTACCCACAAGGGCTGGGTAGAATGGGTAGAGGAATGAGGGGGAGTGACACTTCTCTGGGAACAGTTCTGCATAGAGTTGTAATTTAAAACCATATTAATACCATAGCTACTAATAAATGATAATAAGAGCAACTAAGACAGGGAAAAACCTGAAAAATAAAAATATATTTCAAATGGAAAGAGAAATAAAACCAAATATATTTCAAATGAAAAAAAAAAAAAACACACACACAATGAGTTATCAGTACACATGTGATAGAATGCCTATCAAGAAGACAAGAGGTAACAAGTGTTGGCAAAGATGTGGCAAAAGGGAAATCCTTTCACACTGTAGGTATAAATGTAAATTGGTTCCATCATTACAAAAAATAGCATAGAGGTTCCTCAAAAAACTAATAGAAATACCCAATGGGCCACCTCTGTGGCACAGTCAGTTAAGCAACCACCTCTTGACTTCAACTCCGGTTGTGATCTCAGGGTTGTGGGGTCAAGCCCCTCGTGGGCTCTGTGCACAGCCAGGAGTCTGCTTATCCTTCCCCCTCTGTGCCTCCCCCTGTCATGCATGCTCTCTCTCAAACAAATATTTTTTAAAAATTTAAAAAATTAAAAATTAAGAAAAAAACTTAAAAAATGATCAAGTGGTTCTACTTCTGTTCATATATCCAAAGGAAATGAAGAAATGAAATGACTATCTGGAAAAGATACCTGCACTCCCATGTTTATTGCAGCATTAACAGTAGCCAAGATATGGAAAATACCTAAAGGTCCATCCGTGGGTGAATAAAGATGTGTGTGTTTATACACACAGATACACACACACACACACACAGAGACACACACAGACACACAGACACACACACACACACATATCATTCAGCCATGAAAAAGAAGGAGATCTTGCTTTTTTGGGACAACATGAATGGTCCTGGATGGCATTATGATCATTGAAGTCAGACAGATAAAGATTAATATTTTATGATATGACTTATATGTGGGATCTAAAAAACAGTCTAATTCATAGAAACATAGTAGAAAGTGGTTGTTAAGGGCTGGGGTAGGGCGTGGTAGAAATAAGGAGAGGCTGATGGAAAGTAACAAACTTGCAGCTGTAAGATGAATAAGGATCTACTCTAATATATAACATGGAACTGCAGCTTATAACAATGTACAGGATAATTGAAATTTGCAAAGACAGTATAATTTACATGTTCTCACCCAGAGAAATATGAGGTGATGGTTGTGTAAATTAACCACATAGCAGGAATCCTTTCACAATGTATACATAGTATCAGATTATCCTGATGTATACTTTAATAGCTTACAATTTGGTTTGTCAGTTATCTGTCAATAAAGCTTAACAAACAAGAAACCTCAGTGAGATACCATTTATTTAGACCTTCAATTTCTCTCAGCAAGATTTTAGAACTTTCAGAATTCAAAGGCTTTTTAATGCTGCCGTTAAAATTATTTTTATACCTCCAAATACTGGTGCCTTTCCCAAATTTTCTTCTGTTGATTTCTAATTTAACTCTTTTTTTTTTAAATTGGAGAACAAATATTCTGTGTTTTTAATGCTACTGATTATTTGTGAATACTCGCTGTATGCCTAACATATGGTCTCTCTTAGAGAATATTCCATATAGACAAGATAGAATTCTGTACTTACTGGTCTCTGAGGCCAAAAGAGATTTTTCTTAAGGTCACTTTTATTGGCCCTCTACTGTCTGTTCCTAAGCCCATTTCATATGGTTTTCCTGACTGCAGTCAGTCCTGGTCTTCTGCTACCCGGTGTGCTGTTCCTCCTCACTGCCTTCAGCTTGCCTGAGCGTGCAGGGGTGGGTGGGCGGGGACACGACACTTCCATTACTGTTTTTTTTTTTTTAAAGATTTTTATTTATTTATTTGACAGAGAGAGATCACGAGTAGGCAGAGAGGCAGGCAGAGAGAGAGGAAGGGAAGCAGGCTCCCTGCCAAGCAGAGAGCCCGATGTGGGGCTCCATCCCAGGACCCCGGGATCATGACCTGAGCCGAAGGCAGAGGCTTAACCCACTGAGCCACCCAGGCGCCCCCCATTACTGTTACTGGCAAATGATTCCCTTGGTTTGCACCCCTCATTGGCCCCCTCCTTATGCTCCTTATTCACTATTGCCCTATAGATAATAAAGATGATGCCCTCTAAGCCAGGTATCTAAAAGGGCATAAGAGGGGGGAATTATATGCAAAATCTGTGTTCTTAGGTGGCCAACCAATCCAGCAGAAAAGTCCCAGTCCTGGCCCCAGGTCCATTCCAGTCTTTCCCCTAGCCCCACTGAGTACAGCCCCAAGAGTGGCACAGATACAGAAGTAAAAGATGTATAAACTACCCCGTTTGTTTTGCTCAGGCCTCAGACCTGGAGATTACTCTCCTCTGGGCCCTGGCATAAAATAAACCTCTGATCCTCCAAGGTCTCCAAGTACCACTTGTTTTTTTTAGCCAGGATCCAGTTGGTGTTCGATAACATAAGGTACAACTACCTTTTTATGCCAATCTTGCTTATTTTCATATTGACTTGAATCCAACACATTCATTTTACTGGGACTACAAAAACCACATTTTAAAAAATAAGCAGATGAAGGGGTGCCTAGGTGGCTCAGTTGGTTAAGTGTCAGACTCTTGATTTCTGCTTGGTCATGATCTCAGAGATCAGAGATGGAGCTCCGTGTTGGGCTCCAGGCTGGGCATGGAGTCTTCTCAACATTTCTCTCTCCCTCTCCCCTTTCTGCTCTAATAATCATAATCATAATAAATAATAAAATGAACCAAGTATTCATAGAAGTCAATCTAGGTTTGATTACTTAAAGCAGTACTTAATTTTTTTAAAAGATTTTATTTATTTGACAGATAGAGATCACAAGTAGGCAAAGAGGCAGGCAGAGACAGAGGGGAAGCAGGCTCCTCAATGAGCAAAGAGCCCAATGCAGGGCTCAATCCCAGGACCCTGAGATCATGACCTGAGCCGAAGGCAGAGGCCCAGCCCACTGAGCCACCCAGGCACCCCAGTACTTATTTTTTTTTTCAGTGTTCCAAAATTCATTGTTTATGCACCATCCCCAGTGCTCCATGCAATATGTGCAAAAAGCAGTACTTATTTCTAAAGTGGTATTTCTATTGCTATTTTGTCTTTAGCAATTTTGACTGTAGAAAGGATACAGTAATAGGTCTTACGATAGTATCCATATAGTATCTCCAAAAATATCAAAGCATTGCAAAGTGTGGGGAATGTATTAATAGAAAAACTGAGTGAATGTAAGTAACTTTTGTGCAGCGTGTGAGAATCAGAATGTAATAGGCTGAATAATGGTCCCCAAAGATATCCATGTCCTCACGATCAGAACCTGTGAAAATTACATTATACGGCCAAAGGACTTTTGCAAATGTGATTAAAAATCTTGAAACAGGAAGATCTCCTTATGTTATCGAGGTGCATCCAGTCTAATTTCAAAGGCCCTAACAAGAGGCAGGCAGAAGGACATATGGCACAAAAAGAGATGATGTTACTACTGCAGCAAGATACTATCCTGCTGGTTTTTACTATTGAAGTGTTGGGTCCCCCCAAAATTGGGTATCCCAATAATGGGTCCGTGATTAAAGGAACGAGATGGATACAAAGCAAAGGTCAAGCAAAGCTTTATTTCGCGCCAAGCATCAGGAATCAGACCGACCGCCAAACAGACTGGTCGGGGCTGCCCCTACAGAGAGGACGACCCCTCCCTGCTTTCCAGACTAACTTTTATAGAGCAAAGGCCATGTGGTTGGGCCTGGCCACACACAGGTGGCCAATGAGATTGTAACACACACAAGAAACTCCACAGTGATGCTGGGTGACCAATTGAATTACAATTTACCCTAGTAGACATTTGAACCAGCCTATCACACCTTGGTTAGGATTGGCGCCAAAAGGCTCCCAGAGGGTGGGGGCCCATACTCCTTGGTAGCTAGGAGACACTATGCGCCCCCACTGATTGAATACCTCCACCAGGCTTGATCCACACTTGTATTTGGACTTTGTTACCTGGGACTGGTTTCCCAGACTTGCTTTTAAATAAGTTCCCCTGTGGGGGGGCAAGGTCAATTTAAGCTTTACAGCAAAATGGCAGTTCAACCGGGGTGGGGCCGCTCTGGCTGAATAGGCCCTTACAGAAGGAAGGGGCCATGCACCAAGGAACTTAAGGAATCCTGCTCTGAAAGCTGAAAAAGACAAGGAAATAGACTCTCTCCTCAAGCCTCCAGAGGGGAGCAGACCCTGCAGACAACTTGCTTTTTATCTGCAAAACTGTAAGGATAATTTTAAGTTTTTTTAAGTCATGGATTTTGTCCTAACTTGTTATGGCAGCCATAGGAAACTAGTACACAGGAGTAGCACATAGATTTTGAAATCCCTACCCCAGCACTCTTTTGCTCTATTTTAACAGGCTACTTCTTTTCTACTATCAGACAAGTATAAAGAAGTAAAGGTATTAGCCATCTGGCTAAAAAGTGTTGCCAAAGCTACTGGTAAACTTGCCTCTCACAATCATGAAGATGTGCCCTAACACTGTGGAAAGAAAATTTTGGGGGAAAAAAATCTGTTATTTTGTTCTGTATGTCTGTAAAGAAATGACTGTTCTATCAATAACCATGCTTCCTTGGTTGTCCTCTGACAGATTTGTAAAATGAGGATACCTACAGTATCAGGTTATTTTTGGAATTAAAGTAACTCTTACACTATGTGTAAGATGTTTAGCCCATGTTAGACTTCCAATAATTTCCAGCTATACCTGAGGTAGATAAGAAGCTTGTGACTGACATGCCCATGTAATGACTGGGGAACCTGGAACTCTGAGACTAATTGTTAACACAGATAGTTGATACAAGAACTAGGGCTGGGGGACGCCTGGGTGGCTTAGTTGGTTGGACGACTGCCTTTGGCTCAGGTCATAATCCCGGAGTCCCGGGATCGAGTCCCGCATCAGGCTCCCAGCTCCATGGGGAGTCTGCTTCTCCCTCTGACCTTCTCCTTGCTCATGCTCTCTCTCACTGTCTCTCTCTCAAATAAATAAATAAAATCTTTAAAAAAAAAAAAAAGAACTAGGGCTGGAACTGAAGATAATCTCGTTAAGTCATTTGCCACTAATTTATGAGCTCAACTTAAACCTTAAGAAAATTACTAAGAGATTGCTCCTCACAGTTAAACTGAAATATTTGTATACAAATTATGTGAGTTTCTTATTCCAAATAACATCTGAAACCATTAACAATCAGAATTCTTATTTTAAAAAGGCTCTTATGTTAAGGGGAAGAGTTCAGATGAAGCAACCATAAACCAGATCTCAGTTCAAGGGGGAATCCACAAAGGGTAGCTACATAAAGGGCCATGTTTATTCTGATTTTGGGGGGCGGGCGGTAAATGGTAGGCACCTACACTCCTTTACCAAGTGAAGTATTCAGGTTCTCCAATGTAGAGCCTAATTGTTTAAAGTTATTTTAATTATTTCTTGATTAAAATGTTACATTAGCCAAAAGGTAAGAGGTTTATGAATTTTTAGGGAGTATTTGGTGATCTTGCTTTCATTCAAGTTTAGTTGAACTTTATGAAGATCTGCTTTTGTTTTCTACAAGGTTGGGCTTAAGTCATTGATGGTATGAGCTGGATTGAAGAAATCATGTGCAATACCAGTTCCATCTCTTCTTGTATACTGCACATCCCTAATACAGCAATATTTCTCCTGGAGAACCTTTCAGTAAATGCCCCTTACCATGTAAAATTATATACCCATATGTGTTCCATAAGTTCTTTAAGTAAAATACAAATGTGATAATTCATTATAACACATTCAGGTTGGGCATATCTTATTTAGGGCACTTCACGGGATAAACTGATTTATAATTAATTTTTTGTTTCTTAAAAGAATTCCATTTTAATAACAAGACAGGGAATGACAAATGTTGGCAAGGATATGGAGGAAGGGGAACTCTCTTTACACTGTTGGTGGGAATGCAAGCTGGTACAGCCACTCTGGAAAACAGTATGGAGATTAAAGTTAAAGTAGTTAGAAATAGAGCTACCCTACAACCCATCAATTGCACTACTGGCTATTTTCTCCAAAGATACAGATGTAATGAAGGGCACCTGCACCCCAATGTTCATAGCAGCAATGCCCACAATAGCCAAACTGTGGAAGGAGTTGACATGTCCTTCAACAGATGAATAGATGAAGTAGATGGCATTTATATATATAATGGAATATTACTCAGCCATCAGAAAGGATGAATAACTACCATTTACATCAAAGTGGATGGAACTGAAGGGTATTATACTAAGCGAAATTAGTCAGTCAGAGAAAGACAATTATCTTATGGTTTCACTCATGTGTAATAAAGAAATAGCACAGAGGATCATAGGGGAAAGGAGGGAAAACTGAGTGGGAGGAAACCAAGCCATCAGAGACTCTTGGCTCTGGGAAACAAACTGAGGGTTGTGGAAAGGGAGGTGGGTGGGGGGATGGGGTAACGGTGATGAGCATTTAGGAGGACATGTGATGAGCACTGGGTGTTATATGCATCTTATGAATCATTGAATACTATTACACCAAAAACTAATGATGTACTATATGTTGGGTAATTAAAATTTTAAAAATTGCATTTTAAGATAACATGCATGCATAAATTTAAAAGAATTATTACTTTGCTACTATTACCTCATAATACTGGGTATGTAGCAGACAAAATTAAAAATTGTTATATCAAAACAATTTTAATGCATGCTTTCACAGGAAGCAATAGACAATGGGTTGTTAATTACTACAAACTGCCCATTATGATTTTTTTGCCACTCTATCAGAATGATGAGTTAGAGTTTATTTCCAAAGGGAAATTAAACACACAGAATTGAAGTCCTAAGACATCAGCCAGCTTCAAATCATCTCAAACATTTGTCTTAGTTTTCCATGAAATTACATATCAATGGTCTAAATGTTTTTTAATTTTATTGAATAAAGTATATATGAACTTAGTTGTGTTTTAATTCAGTATTAGCTATAAATTGAAATTAAAGAATTTAGTAGCATCTTTATACAAAATATCTTTAAGTTGTAGGTTTGCAAGTAATATAGTAATTCTTGTCAATGCTGATTACAGATAGACTTGCAGTGGGTACAGGTTAAAATAATATACTCTATGATCAGCCTATTGGGTTTCAAATCTATGTTTCAACAGTTCATAAGGCTGGGTGAGCCCAACAACTTGGGTAAGTAAAGTCAAATTTTTTATAGGGCTTTAGCAGGAAGGGGTTAGCAGAGCTGAGGTTGTTTAGGATTAGTTGGTCA
Source organism: Enhydra lutris kenyoni (assembly GCF_002288905.1). Taxonomy (NCBI): domain Eukaryota; kingdom Metazoa; phylum Chordata; class Mammalia; order Carnivora; family Mustelidae; genus Enhydra; species Enhydra lutris. The sequence continues at coordinate 570,942 of NW_019154154.1, read as the reverse complement.
AAGTTCTCTGGAGAGGGAGGAATTTTTCTTATTGTCAGCCATTTGGTGGTATTTAAAATTTTATCAACAGGGAAGGAAAAAAGGAGTGAATGACTCAAGACATATGCATGAATGGGTAGGGAGTTTATAGGGAGACGTAGGCCACAAAGGCAAAAATAGGTAAATTGTACTATGTCAAGATTAAGAACATCTGTGCATCATAGTATACAACCCACAGAGTGAGAGGACAACCTAAGGGTAAGAATTTGCCAATCATGTATCTGATAAGGGATTAATGTCCAGAATATATAAAGAACTCCTAAAATTCACAATGCAACATGACTGAGAAATGGGCAGATGACTTGAATAGAGATTCTCCAAAGGACATATACAAGTGGCTAAACAACATGAAAAGATGTTCAACATCACTCATCAGGAAAATAACTACAAAAGATACTGTCTCACACCGTTGAGGATGGCTACTATTAAAATAAAGAGCAGAAATAAATAGAACATATGTACCAGAAAACAGAAAATATGGCTAAAGATGTGAAGCAATTGGAACTCTAGTGCACTGTTGTTACGCATGTAAAGTAGTATAACTATTATGGAAAACTACTATGTTTCTTAAAAAAATTAATAGAATTACTGTATGATCCAGCAATTCCACTTCTGGGTATATATCTTTAAAAAATTCAAAGCTGAGTCTCAGAAGACATTTTCACACCAGTTTATTCACAATTACTAGAAGTAGAAGAAACCCAAGTATTAATTTATGAATAAATGGATAAATAAAATGTGGCTTACATATACAATGGGGTATCACTCAGCATTAAAAAAATAAATTTTGACACAGGCTACAACATGCCTTGAGGATATTACACTAACTGAAATAAACCAGTCACAAAAAGGCAAATACTGTTTGATTCTATCATGTACCTGCAGTAGTTAAATTCATGGAAATAAGAAGTGGAGTGGTTGTTGCCAGAAGCTGGAGAGAGAAAGGAAACAGGATCTGTTTGATGGGTCTAGAGTTTTAGTTGTACAAGATGATAAGTGTTGTTGGAGACTGGCTTGCACAACCATGTTCATGTACTGAACATTACTGAACTGTACACTTAAGGCAGTGGTGTTTATGGGTATTTTACCACATTTTAAAGATGTAAAAATAAGTAAGGGTAGTTGGGGAGGACGAACTTTGGGGACAGGCAGGAACTTGCAAGATCTTCAGTGCAAGATCTCAGACCTCCCTCATCTCTCACAGTAACACAAGTAAAAGACATGTTACTTAACCTTCTGCCTCAGTTTTCTCCTATTTAAAGTAATAGCACCTTGCTGAGAAGACTAACATGGTTATACATGTAATACCCTTCTGACAATTTCTAGAATGTAATAGCACTAGTAAGCTGTTCACAGTTACTATTACTATTCAGGTGGAATTACTATTAGCAGAAATAGTATTTTTAGAGCATAGCTGGAGGGGAAGACTGATTATTGCAGCAAGTAGACATAAAACCATTAAAAGCCAAACCGCCATCTCACTAGCATGGGAAAGTTGTGTCTTTAAGTAGTCTTTATCAATTTATAATAAGCTTTTTAAAATTCATTCCCCCTAAAATTCATCTGCCTTAGATTTCAGAGTACTTGCCAAAATATGCTTATTAATACTTCATTTCAACCTCCAAATTCATGCTTCAAAAGTTTACTATCTCAAAAGAACTTTACAACACAATTTGACTTCTATTTAATTCACTTTGGATAGGAGTATCCATGAATCTGTTTTCTAAGTCAATTTGACATCTTGAGGGCAAAAATAATAGTGCCAATATTATTTTCAGAAAAGTCAAGCTTGGGAAAATACTACTTGCTATCATAGCAAGTCAGTACAGAGTAATTGGTTACAGAGGCCTAAAATTGCCCAGAGAAAAGTCCATGGATAACAATATTAGCAGTGGTGGGAATCATTTATAGGGAATACTTGCCTGGGTATTAACACAGTCAATAGTTCTCAAAATGTTGAAATTTTCACCGTGAGATATAACAGGTAACAAATAGCTTTATACTATTTTTATCACTTTAGAAAAAGGTCATATTAATCTATTCTAATCTTGTTTGGATTTTATAAATAGTAATCTCAATAATATATGACCTTATGTATCTTCAGAAGCTGTAATACTATTGTTCTGTGCCAAGTATTGTGAGATTTAGCATACATTTATTTCTTCAATATAGTCTTACAACATTAATAAGCTACTCATTACAATTTTAAAGGAGCTGACTTTTGAAAGCAACCACTTACTTTTATCCATCCCATAAAATTCAACATCCTTTTTCGCTAAATGTTTTTATGAGTCCATAATAAGGACTGAATTGGACTGTTTCATGTATTTACTGTGTTTACCCTTTGACAGAGGTGTGAATGAGCAACAAATTGGGACTAGTCATCTCTTTGCTAATAGATTTCAACAGCTTTTAACAAATAACACGAGCTTACTTGACTTTAAGTAAAAACTCTGAAGTTTCACATTTACTACTGTTAACTCAAAAGACATGTTTACCCTAATTAACCCAACAAACTTAGTTCAAATACTGATTTACATTCCACCTGGGCCCACTCCACTTCGAATGTTTACCTGAGACCCAGGTGGGAAGATCCGGAGTTGGGGGGGTGTTAGGTGCAGGGGGCGTTTTTCTTGGTTCCCTACAGTGAAGAACAGAACAGAACAAGGTGCCACCAGAGGGAAGAGAAAGGGTTCCCAGTTCTAGGGCTCATCAGCTCCAAGAGAGGAGCAGGCGCCATGCTTTCCTATCAGCAAGGGGGAGGGGGTAGGCAGTCTCTGTAGGGCCAGAGAGGGCAAGGAATGTCCCTGAAACAAAGTTGTTTCAGCAGCTCCTTGGGAATATTCCTTAAAGTCTCTGTCTCGAGTTAGACTACCCCCAGCTGGCTCCTGTTATAGCCATTAAAAGTCAGAGCCCCTTATTCTCTGCTTGCCCCATTCCTTCAAACACAACAAACAGCAGAGCAGACAACAAAAAGACAAGACAAAGACAACCGCAGGCCCAGCAGTTCTTACTCAGAACCTGCCACCAGTGGGGACTTTTGGTCTTCTGGCCGTCCAGGGTGACTCGAACATCCTGGCTGCCTAGGGGTCTCGAACCCCTGGTGACCACATGGGGGGACTTGAACCCCCTGACTGCCTAGGTCAATAGGTCTGTAAGTATAGCTAATTCTTTCAGGGAGGCAAGCATTGCAGTCTCCTATTCTTGTGTAGGTAAAACACTAGCAAATAGAGTTCAATATATATTTATTTATGTACACAGGTATGTATATATGTATGGCTACAATGTATAGACCTGAGTAACACCATGGAGGATACAAAGTTCCTTCTCTCAAGAAACAAAACCAGAGTGTGGAAGACGAACATAGAAAGGAATCATTTATTCCTAAATATGTGTGACTTTAGAATAACATTGATACCAAAAGATTTACTGCTTGACAGATCAAAACTATTTTAGAAGTGCAGTTGGGGTAGAAGGATTGGGGGAAGCTTAATTCCAGCTGGATATACTGTGACAGGCTTTTTAAAAGGACATCTTAATTTAACCTTATCAATAATTTTCTGCTTCCTAAACTGAGTGGAAGGGTCAGACAGATAAAAGGAATGCCCTGTGATAAATTACCAATGTTATGTTAAAACAGGGCATCTTTTACAAAATAGGACGGGTCTTATGGGCAAACAATGGAAAAAGGAATGAAAATAAATACCCACTTAGGACAATTAATAAGATAAAACTTCTTAGAAATAAGGCAGAATATAAAAAAAATAAGTAACGATAAAGAGATCAAGTGCTACTTAGTACTAAGTACCAAGCAATAACCTTTTTATGTACAATGCTTTTTAAATCTCACACAATTTGTTTATAAAAGCAGCTTTCTATCCTTCACACACAAAATCTAAGTAAAATGCTGTATCAAATCAAAGTTTGAATACCAAGATTGGAAGTTTCCTGTATAGACATTCTGATTCTTCTATTTGAGGAGACAAGAATGTTAACAGGTAAATTAGCAGGTTTGAGTAATGGTAATTTTGTTTGTAAGAAAGTTCTTTGTCATGACTATCATTTGGTAAATGCAGTCATTGTAGCTTCAGTAACTTTAATAAAGTCTTTTAATTATATTCATGCCAAAATTTGCATAATAGGGATACACTTAATTTTGGTTTTTATTTTTGTTGTCTAAATTTCCCTTTGTATCTCCTGAGGTCTTGATAGAGAAGAAACACATCTAGTTAAGGCAAGGCAGTAACCAATTCTAGTTTGGTCACCTTATCCATGTTGGGTCCGTAATCAAAGGAGCAAGACTGATACAAAGTGAAAGATCAAGCAAAGCTTTATTTCGCACCAAGCATGGAGAATCAAACCGACTGTTTGGCTGTCTCTTGCAAAGAGGCGACCCCTCCCTGCCTTACCGACTAACTTTTTTTTTTTTTAAGATTTTACTTATTTATTTGACAGAGATCACAAGTAGGCAGAGAGGCAGGCAGAGAGAGAGAGGAGGAAGCAGGCTCCCTGCTGAGCAGAGTGCCTGATGTGGGGCTCGATCCCAGGACCCTGGAATCATGACCTGAGCCGAAGGCAGAGGCTTTAACCCACTGAGCCACCCAGGAGACCCCTTACCAACTAACTTTTAAAGGGCAAGGGCCATGTGGTTGGGCCTGGCCACACACAGGTGGCCAATGAGATTGTAACACACAGAGAAAGCTGCACAGTCATGCTAGGTCACACACAGGCAGCCAATTGAATTACAATTTACCCTAGTAGATATTTGAACCAGCCCATCACCTTGGTCAGAATTGGCGCCCAAAAGGCACCCAAAGGGCAGGGCCCATACTCCTTGGTAGCTAGGGAGACAGTATGCACCCCCACTGATGGAATACCTCCACCTGGCCTGACCCACCTTGTATTTGGGCTTTGTTACCTGGGACTGGTTTCCCAGACTTGCTTTTAAGTAAGTTCCCTGAGTGGGGGCAGGGTCAGTTTAAGTTTTACTGCATAAACAACAAAGTCACTGTTTAACCAGATGGAGCCGCTCTGGCTAAATTGGCCCTTACAATCCATACATTATACCATGTGCTGTTAGTTAGAACTCATTGTTCAGACTTGGCAGCTAGTAAGTCTTCAAATATTTATATTCACCATTTCATAACCAAATCTTTAAAAATGTGGCAAAAGCTCAATGTCATTAGAGGAAAAAAATAAGTGATCCTAGAATAGAAGAAGGATAAGGAACATTATTGGGAAAAGTGACCAAATTGGAATATAGAGTATAATTTTGTTTAAAAAAAGGCATCAGGGGCACCTGGGTGGCTCAGTGGGTTAAAGCCTCTCCCTCCAGCTCAGGTCATGATCCCAGTGTCCTGGGATCGAGCCCCACATCAGGCTCTCTGCTCAGCGGGGAGCCTGCTTCCTCCTCTCTCACTCTGCCTGCCTCTCTGCCTACTTGTGATCTCTGTCTGTCAAGTGAATAAATAAAATCTTAAAAAAAAAATAAAATTAAAAAAGGCATCAGTATTAAATTCCTGAATTTGATAACTGCAATGGGTCATGTGTTCACTTTTGGGTAAAAAAGTGATGTATGCAATGCATACTCAAACACAAAGAGGGGTGAGGAGGAAGGTATGAAAAAGTAAAAAATTGATGTATCTTAGTAAGCTTTATCTAGGAGTTATTATTCTGATGGAATTTCTGTTTAGAATTGTTTCAAAAGTGAAAGCACAATTATGTAAAAAGTACACAACTAGATAAAGTTTATCACTTCTCTCTTTGGTGATTCTTTTGCTTGATCTTACATCATGTTTTGACCATTTTAAACCTAATGACTAACAGTTTTAAGAACAAAAGCCAGTAAGGAAAAGGAAAGCCTGATACTTCTCAGTTATTGTTACAAAAGAGTAAAGCTTTCCCAATTTCCTTATTTGGGTGATTAAGTCCTATGCTGTTTTGGATAAAGCTATTTGGAATTGCATACCTTATTGTTTTTCAAAAGCAGAACAGCAATGACAAAAAATAACTACCCTGGCCTCTTAAAATTAAAAAAGCAAAATTAACACCTTAACAAATTTGGCAAGAGCAAGTCATAGGAGATTAGAAAATCTTTGAGTTGTCTTGAATTCAGTATTTAAACTGAAAACTGGCTGCCATCCTACAACTTTGTACTGAAGATCATGGTTCTATGAGTGGGTACATTGGAGGTAGGCCTCTGGGTAAGGAAAAAAAGTCCATCATGAGAAGTCTGGCATTTTTAGCCTATCTGTAATATAGACATTTTTCACCTCTGTTTAAAACAATTTATTGGAATTATTTCATGAAGAAAAAATGAGGGCAAATGGAATGACTTATTTCCTACTTTATTCAAGAAATGGTATAAAGCTCAAGTGATTTATACGATTGGAAATAGAAAAACCTTACTAAATTTAATTGGAGTCACTCTATACTTTCTCATTTTCTTTTAATACAAGTATTTGTCTTACTCAAGGGCTTAATAGAAATATAAATGTCAATAAGGAAATGAAACCATAGTCAAATAGATAATGGAGAACTAGGTCTCCAGGCTGGAAAATGAGCTGTGGGTCAAAAAATATATGGAACTAATGGCTTTGGAACAGTTTTATTGTTTTAGAAATGGAAGTTCAGAACTTTTACTTACATCAACTTAGAGCTGATAACTCTACAGTTAAGTGGTGAAAGTTCTTTATTTAACAAAAGAAAATGATTTAAGGTCTTTAGAAATACTTCTAAAACAGCAAATGAAGAAACCTCTGTTCAAGAAACTTCATGAAATTTCAGTAATATTTGAGAACCTGTAGTATTTAAACCAAGAGAACTTTCTCCTTCCACCTCCCAGCTCAGCAAGGTGGAGACTTCACACTAGTGTATCCAAGAATGCAGGGCTCCCTATTCTGCCAACTCCCAGACATAGGGCTTTATTCCTGGGAAGAGCAAACATCAGCATTTCTCAACATGCCTTCTGTTTCCTATTGCTGTTGCTAACTTCTAGGTGAGCATGGTTGAAAGACGGAATTCTTTCCTCCTGCCCAGCCTCCCTTTATGGAATACTCTATCTTACTCATGGCAATGAGAATATTGGATCCCTAAGCACCCTGTCCTGACTTCTAAAGTAGTAGTTCCATGGCAGGAAAGGTGAGCCACAAAGACCTCAGGCTTTTATTCACCTTTCAATTGAACATTTAATATTTAAAGAGGGTCTGTCTCTCTAAGAAAAGTATGCCATTGTGCCTAACTGCAAAGTCCAAGCCTTGGATCTGAGATTTCGCCCGGGGTAAGAAGCAGGACAAAAACAAGATAGCTCCTAATCTGTTTCCAAAAGTGAAATAAGTCAATCAGAGAAAGACAATTATCATATGATCTCTCCAATATGAGGAATTTTAGAGGCAATGCGGGGGCGGTGTGGGGAGAAGGGAGTGGAAAAAAATGAAATGAGATGGGACTGGGGAAGGAGACAAACCCTAAGAGACTCTTAATCTCAGGGAACAAACTGAGGGTTGCTGGGGGGTGGGTGGGAGGGATGGGATAGCTGGATTATGGACATTGGGGAGGGTATGTGCTACGGTAAGTGCTGTGAATTGTGTAAGACTGATGATTCACAGACCTGTACCCCTGAAGCAAATAATACATTATATGTTAATTAAAAAAAAAAAGATTAAGTTTAATTTTCAATAGGACCTAGAGATGTTAAAGCCTAAGGATACTCACTGAACATTGGAGGTTGTGGTGAAAAACAACAGGGAGGAGTTTGTAATATTAATAGGTATAATATATAAGTCACAAAAATATTATGAAAAATAAGATTTCTCACTGAAAATTAAGGTAATATAAATGCTAATTCTAGCAGTTATTAGTTAGCAGATATTAGTTAATTAGCAGATAATTTGCTAATGAGCAGATGCTAATTCTAGTCAGTGAAGATATGTATGATAAACCTTAAAGCAACCACTAATGACTCCATAAAGTGTAAAAAATATAAGGTACAATTTGTCATGGGAAAATATTCACTTAATGCAAAAGAAAACAGTAAAGGAGGCATAGAGGAATACAAAGGAAATGGGACACACAGAAAGCATGATGTTTAATAGACAGAAATCCCGGGCGCCTGGGTGGCTCAGTGGGTTAAGCCACTGCCTTTAGCTCAGGTCATGATCTCAGGGTCCTGGGATTGAGTCCCGAATCGGGCTCCCTGCTCAGCAGGGAGCCTGCTTCCCTCTCTCTCTCTCTCTCTCTCTCTGCCTGCCTCTCCATCTACTTGTGATCTCTCTCTGTCAAATAAATAAATAAAATCTTAAAAAAAAATTTGTATTAATAGACAGAAATCCAATAATAGCAGTATCATGAAATGTAAATGGACTAAAATCCAATCAAAAGGCAAAGATTTTAACGCTAATTAAAAAAATTCACCTATATGCTCTCTACTACATTCAGACTTAAAAATATAAATAGAAAAGAATAAATCAAACAAGATGGGATCAGGAGGGAGACAAACCATAAGAGACTCTTAATCTCACAAAACAAACTGAGAGTTGCCGGGGAGAGGGGGGTAGGGAGAGGATGGTGGGGTTATGGACATTGGGGAGGGTATGTGCTATGGTGAGTGCTGTGAAGTGTGTAAGCCTGGCAATTCACAGACCTGTACCCCTGGGCTAATAATACACTATATGTTAATAAAAAATATTAAAAATATAAATAAATTTCAAGTAAAAAGATGGATAAGATATATATACAAATAGCAAACACAAGAAATGTGAAGTGTCTATATAAATACCAAACAGATGTTAAAACTAGTTTTTATTACAGATTAGGAGGGTAATGATAGAAAGATAAATAGGGTAAAGCCTACAAAAGAAAGAAGTTATAAGTACATGCACCTTATAACAGAATGCCAATTTACACCAAAAAAGCAGATAGAAATGGAGATACCAATTCAGAAATAATGGTTGCATACTTCAAAGCTCCATTTTTAACATTTTTATAGACTTGATAGGCATCTATAAAATACTCCAGTGAATAAAATATACATTCTTCTCAAGTGCACATAGAACATTCTCCAGGACTGACCATATCTTCCTTCATAAAACAAAATTCAATTAATTAAAAAGCAGAGAAATACAAAGTATGTTCTTTGTTCATGATGGAATGAAATTACAAACCACAAAGAAAAGATTTGGGAAACTAACAAATGTGGATATTAAAGAACATACTGTTAGTAATGTCATTTAAATAACTAATGAGAAACAAATAAAAACAAATCAGAAAAACTTTGAGATGAATGAAAATGAAGGCAGAAAAATAAATTCAAAATGGATGAAAGACCTAAATGTGAGATAGGAAACAATCAAAATCCCACAGAACACAGGCAGAAACCTTTTTTTTTTTTTTTTTTTTTTTACAGAGATCACAAGGAGCAGAGAGGCAGGCAGAGAGAGAGGGAGAAGCAGGCTCCCTGCTGAGCAGAGAGCCCGATGTGGGGCTCGATCCCAGGAACCTGAGATCATGACCTGAGCCAAAGGCAGAGGCTTAACCCACTGAGCCACCCAGGTGCCCCGGCAGAAACCTCTTTGACCTCAGCCACAGCAAATTCTTACTTGACACTTCACCAGAGGCAGGGAAACAGCAGCAAAAATGAAGTAATGGGACTTCATCAAGTTAAAAACTTCTGCACAATGAAGGAAACAATCAACAAAACTAAAAGGCAACCTATAGAATAGGAAAGGATATTTGTAAACATATTTGCTAAAGGGTTAGTTTCCAAAATCTACAAAGAACTCATCAAACTCAACCCCCAAAAAACAAATAATCCAGTTAAGAAATGGACAGAAGACATGAATAGACACCTTTCCAAAGAAGACATACAAATGGCCAATAGATATATGAAGAGATGCTCAAAATCAGTCATTATGAGGGAAATACAAATCAAAACCATAGTGAGATACCACCCTACACCTGTCAGAATGGCTAAAATTAACAATACAAAAACAACAGGTGTTGCTCTGTATGCGGAGAAAGAGGGATCCTCTTGCACTGTTGAGGGAAATGCAAGCTCGTGCAGCCACTTTGGAGAACAGTACCCAGGTTCCTCAGAAAGTTAATAGACCTTACCCTACCATCCAGCAATTGCCCTACTAGGTATTTACCCAAAAGATAAAAAATACAGATTTGAAGGAGTGCATGCGCTGCAATGTTATAGTAGCAATAACAATAGGCAAACTATGGAAAGAGCCCAAATGTCCATCAACTGATGAATGGATAAAGAAGAGGTGGTATATGTACACACACGTATAGATACACACATGTACATAGACATACACACACGCATACACACATGCATATATGCATGAATACACATGCATACACATACACATACACACATACATGTATATGTGTCTATATACATATATATACATAAAATGGAATACTACTCAGCCCAATGCCCAACAACTGATGGATAAAGCTGTGATGTTTCACACACACAGGAATACTACTCAGCCATCAAAAAGAATGAACTCTTGCCATTTGCAATGACATGGAAGGAGCTAGAGTGTATTATGCTAAGCAAAATAAGTCAGAGACAGACAAATACTATATGATTTCACTCATTTGTGGATCTTAATAAACAAAATGGATGCACACATTGAAGAGGGGATAAAAGAGGGCAACAAGCCATAAGAGACTCAAAGAGAACAAACTGAGGGTTGAGGGAGGGGAGGGGTGGGGGATGGGCTAGATGGGGGACAGGTATTAAGGAGGGTACTTGTTATGATAAGTACTGGGTATTATATGTAAATGATTAGCCACTGAACTCTACTCCTGAAACCAATACTGAATTGTATCTCAACTAACTACAATTTAAATTAATAAAAATTAAAAAAAAATATAAAAATGAAGGCAAAACATATCCAAAATTTAATAGAATGCAATGTAACAAATCTTCAGAGAAATTCATAGCTATACCCCTATGTGTTTTTAAATTTTTTTTTCTAGCATAATGCCCTCAAGGTCCATGCATATTGTTACAAATGGCAAGATTTCCTTCTTTCCTACAGCTGATTAATATTCCATTGTATATACATATACTACATGTTCTTTATCTACTCATCTGTCAATGGACACAGGTTGCTTCCATGTCTAGACTAATTTAAATAATGCTGTAGTGAGCATGGGGGTGTAGATGTACTTTTGAGCTACTCTTTTCATTTCCTTTTAATAAATACCCAGAAAAGAAAATGCTGAAACATAGGGTAGTTTCATTTTAATTTGAGGAACCTCGATACTATTTACCATAGTGGCTGCGTCCATTTACATTTCCACCAACAGTGTGCAAGTGTTCCCTTTCTCCACATCCTTGTCAGCATTTATTATTTTTTGTCTTTTTGATAATAACCATAATGACAGGTGTGAGTTAATATTCCATTGTGGTATTGATTTTCATTTCCCTGATGATTAGTGATGTTAAACATCTTTTCATGTACTTATTGGCCATCTGTTAGGTCTTCTTTGGAGAAATGTCTTCAGATCCTCTGCCCATATTTTTAATCTTTTTCTTTTCTTTCTTTTTTGCTATTGAGTTGAAAAAAATTTATTTTTTAAATGTATATATTTTTTATTTTATTTGACAGACAGAGATCACAAGTAGGCAGAGAGGCAGGCAGAGAGAAAGGGGGAAGCAGGCTCCCCTCTGAGCAGAGAGCCCAATGTGGGGCTTGATCCCAGGACTCTGAGATCATGACCCGAGCTGAAGGCAGGGGCTTTAACCCACTGAGCCACCCAGGCACCCCTGAGTTGAAAAAAATTTAAAACTTAACCTTCCATCTGAAGACATTGGAGAAAAGAGCAGACTAAAACAAAATCAAGCATAAGGAAGAAAATAATAAAGATCGGCACAAATACTAAAGACAGAATATAAGGACAATAAAGTTAAAGAGTCCAAAAACTTATAGTGAAAAAAACATAACAAAATTGACAAACTTAGCTTGATTGATCAAGAAAAAGTGAAGTATCAAATGATTGTAATCCGAAATGAATGAAGGAACATTATTACCGACCATAGAGAAATCAAAGATTAGAGGGGAACATGAAACAGCTGTATGCCAAATATTAGATAACTTACAGGGAAAGGGTTTTCTTTTTAAAAAAGACATTAACTACCAAAACTGACTTACAAAGTAGTAACAATCCAAATAGGCTTAAAACAACTGAAGAAATTGAATTAGCAATCATCACCATCATCATGAACCCACAAAGAGAATCTCAGACCCAGAAGGCTTCAGGGCTATCATCTACAGATCTTTAAAAAAATAATTTTTGAACAATTATTCATAAACTCTCCTAAGAAACTCTCCTTCTTCTAAGAAATACTTCCCAACTCAATACCCAAACCAGACAAAGACATCACAACAAACAAGAACTACAGACAGATACTGTTTATGAATATGGACACAAATCTTTACCTAAAAATCAGCAAGGTAAATCCAGCCACATACAAATGTTAGTTGGACAAGTGGTATCTATTCCAGTAATATAAAGTTGGTTTAACATCTGAAAAGTAAACTACTGATCACAGTAGATACAAGGGATTGTGGAAAACCTAAAGGAAAATGACTAACAAAAGACTCCTGATCATAAACTTAGCGACTTACAACACATTTATGATCCTAGAGTTCGGCAGGTCATGAATTCACAATGACTGTAGGTCTAAAATTAAGCTGCCACTTGGTTCCTCCCTGAACTTCTACAGGAGCATTTGTGTCCTTGCCCTTCTCTGGTTTGAGAGACTGCCCCAAGTTCTTTGTCTTGTGATCTCTCATGGCTCTGACCTCTGCTTCTGTTATCCCACTGGGTTCTTTCCCTCTGGTTCCATTGCCATATTCCCAAGCTATCTCCTTCAGTCCAAGAGGACTGTTTTTTTCTGGTATTACATGCTCCAGAACTCTGTGTCCTATATATGTCATAGGAATTCCCTCAGACAAGAAGGACAAGAGCCTTCTGCAGCAACATTGTATGGATGATCCCATCCCCTTTCCTGGATTCTGCTGAGATGATGAAGGAGATCCTTGAGTTACATTCCGATTCTCTTCCAACAGCTCTCTTTCTGACTGAATCCTTTATTTGATTCTTCCACAGTACTAATAAAAGTATACCCAGCTACTCCCTTGACTTTCTCTTTAAAACACACTTCTCTGGCACATAATCTCCTAATCGCAGTATCTCTTACAGCCTGGGTAAGCTGCGAGTTTCCCTCACCATCAAATCCTTTTCACAGAGAGCAAAATGGTGTCTCTCATGTCAAGCAGGAACTTGTGTCAAGCAATGACACAAGCAGTTAAGTTACTGCAGTGACGAGATATCGCCGGGACCAACGTCAGCTGCCCATCCAGAACTGATAAAGAGCACAACCGGAGGAAGGCTGCAGAGATCCAAAACTGATTAAATCCCTTTAAAAAGGGAAGGATTTTGGCAGCAAACTGTCAGACTCTTCAGACCTGACCCCTCTATGTCTGACCACTTAAAAAAGGCAACTGCCGCCAAAGACCTGACTCGTCTGGGAACAGAGCCGGAGATCCCTCACTGCTTGACCATAAGAAGCAGGAAGTGCCAAGAGCCAACCGTGTGCCCACAGACTGACTTTGCATTTGGTTCCTTAACTTCCTACACCCTTCCATCATCTTGTTTGCTGTGTGGTCCATCTTTGGTACTATTCTGTGTTATGTGTAAGAAGCCAAACTGAATCACCTGGTGAAAGGTCATGGAGTTTGGAATCCTGAATCTGCTTTAGAGCTGTGATTTACCTTTGCTTTATGATTGACAAAAGCTGACAATGTGGAAAGACACCGTTCCGGTGTGCGCCTTCACAGCGTGCTCATGACACATTTCTTCCCTCAATGTTTCCTTTTCCTCATACTGTAAGCAGCAAGACCTCCTCCAGCCACACTTCCAATACTTTACTTGGGAATCCCTTTAAATATCCAAGTGTACTGCTTACATGTTTGGATTTTCACATAACTGCAGGACACAACCGAATGAAGCTTTCTATCACTAATTAGCAAGGATCCCCTTGCCTCCACTTTCAATAACATGTTTCCCATTTCCTTCTGAGTTCTTAGTGGCAGAATCTTCAACATCCATAATCCTAACAGTTTGTTCAGGATTATCCTGGCCTTTTCTATCATGCCCTTTAAAAATCTCCCCACCTCTACCAACGGCTCAATACCAAAGCCACTGAAGCCTTTCCAGGCATTTGTTATAGCAGCACTCCACCTCCAGATATTAAAAGCTGTATTAGTCAGGGTTCAGCTAGAGAAACAGAACCAATGCTTATATATGTTAAAATGTTTACTTTGAAGAACTGGCCACCATGATTGTGGGGCTGCCAAGGCAAGTCTGAAATTCATAGCACAGACTGCCATAAAGCGCAGATGAAAAGCTCAGGCATGATCTAGACTATCATCAGCTTAGTCTGGGCTGCTGTAACAATACACCACAGAACAGGTAGCTTATAAAGAGCAGAAATTTCTCACAGTTTTGGAGGCTCGGAGTCTGAGAGCAGGGTGCCAACATGGTCTGAGGAGTCCCGGAGTTCCCGTTGTAGTCTCACACAGTGCCAGCAAGCGAGTGAACACTCCAAGTCCTCTTTTATAAGAGCTAGTCCCATTCATGAAGGCTCCACCCCATGACCCAATCACCTTCCAGAGTCGCCACCTTCTAACACGCTCATCTTGGAGGTTGGCTTTCAACATGAATTTTGGAGGAACAAATACAGATGATAGCCGCTACAGCCCCCCAGTTATTCAATCAAACACCTTCCTAGGTATTGTCATAAAGGTATTTTCTAGCTATCACTAAAGTACTCAGCAGCCTTAAATAAGGAAGATTGCCGAAATCAAGTAATGGTCATCAGGATGGTCATTGAATCAGCTGCAAGGCTTTAAGACCAGAGCTGGGGCTTCCCTGAAAAAGCAGAAACTCGGCCAATGGAAGGAAGTTTTAGTTCACATCTGAACGATCCAGCCTCCCCTTCGGGCTGCCTGTCCTGTGGATTTCAGGCTTCCCTAGTCAGCTCTCACAATCACACAAGTCCATCCTAGGCAATAAGTTTTAAATATATAACTGCTATTGGCTCTGTTTCTCTGACTGAACCCCAACTGATTCCCCTGGATTCAGAATATTTGTTCTTACAACGTAACAGAAATCAGTTTAAATAGATGACCTCTGTTTCCAGTAATCAGAATCTTACCTGAATTTGATTTAGAAAACTTCAGTTTCAAATATATGAAATATCTACTTATAACACTTGCCAAATCAGAGTTAATGCTAAATTTAAAGTGGCAGGGGTGCATGGGTGGCTCAGAGGGTTAAGTGTCTGCCTTCAGCTCAGGTCATGGGCTAAGGGTCCTTAGATGGAGCCCCATATCAGGCTCTCTGCTCAGCAGGGAGCCTGCTTCTCTCTCTGCCTGCCTCTCTACCTACTTGTGATCTCTCTCTCTCTCTCTCTCTCTGTCAAATAAATAAAATCTTGAAAAAAAAAATTTAAAGGGCATACCCAGTTTCTGAGTGGTTTTGTTTAATCATGAAAAGTAATCATTAAAAACCTTATAAATGCCCCTGAATATTATTAGCAAAGTGTCTATATTGGTGTCTTAAATGAATTTATTTTATTTAAACTGATGTAACTGGTCACATACACACACAACACTATTTTTCAGCAGAAGTGATCTAGAGGCCCGTTAAAATGATCTTATAAAGATCACCTTAGACTGATTATTTTCGAGTGAGGAACCACTGAGATCCAATTTGATTTCATGGTCTTAATGAAGGAAACTAAATGACCTTTTCCAACTATTAACATTTTTCCCCTGCCTGAGGCAGAAAAGGCTTCTCGTTGGGCCACGACTAAAACAAAGCAGCAAAAATCATCTCCTTATTTTTCTTAAACTAGAAATTTTATTTTATTTGTAATGAACCGATTTAGAAGAGAGTCATTAAGCCTCCACATATAAGCAATTATACTATAATTCTGTTCTTCGGGCTCTATTTTTTTTTATAAGCAGTTAGATTAGGAATATACATGAACAAAATTTGAAAAACAGCAGTAATGAGAAATTACACTCAGCTAGTTTAGTTTAAAAATATACATATAAACTCATCTGGACTGAGGTGGATTATTTTAGAATTTTGATGACGCCAAAGTAGTTTTACTGAGCAAAGGTATACAAAACGTCATTCTGTATAACCAATATACGATTTCAGATAGAAAAATAAACAGCAGAAGTTCTCTGCTTCCAATCATGACACAGCAACTGGTACTAGACTTACTTTTCCAGGAAAAACAAACAAAAACAACAACAACAAAAAACCAAATATTTGAGGCAACTACTGTTGGGCAAAGAACAACAGGCAGCATTAAGACTCTGATTTTCACACAAAGGCAAACACAAGATGTGACCCCATGTGACTCATCTTAACCCCTTGCATGGGGATGCTTTTCTGCAATGAGTTAAGGAGCACCTAGGCTGAGCTAAGGAGGTAGAAATTAGACTCCATTCCCACTAAAATGATAAGATCCTAGGGAAAATGATTTTGCATGGAAATTCACCACAATGACTTCACTAAAGGCTGTGCTTTTTAAGTGTAGGCAAAGACTCTATGAGACCTATAGCTAACACTTACTTCTGGGCTGAGAACTTGCTGATGATACCAGAGGTTATCCATCACTAGGGGATACTAGAGTTCTGACCCAGTAGAGGTGGGGAGTTCTCACGGAGCACCAGGTACATCCATATTAAATCATCCAGTAAAGGCAAGCCTAATAGGAAGGAGCACACACTAGAGTGAGGGCCACTCCCTAGGAATGAGCCCCACACCACTGAAGCCTTGCTCTAACAAAGGATTAAATCCATCTGAGAGGAGCAAAAGGCTCTTCCAGTAATTTTTTTTTTAAAGATTTTACCTATTTGACAGAGAGAGATCACAAGTAGAGAGAGAGAGGAGGAAGCAGGCTCCCTGCCTAGCAGAGAGCCCAACGCGGGACTCGATCCCAGGACCCTGAGATCATGACTCGAGCAGAAGGCAGAGGCCTAAACCACTGAGCCACCCAGGCAGGCCCCTCTTCCAGTAATTTAACCATGAGCAGAAACAGACCTCAACACTTCTCAGAGCAAAACAACATAATCCAGACACCTTAAAATATATCACTCAAATGACCAACATAAAATAAGAACTTACGGATATATGGTGAAGCACAAAAATGGAACCTATACTCAAAAGTAAAAGCTGTTCATAGAAAAGACCAAGAGTTTCCCCAGATGTTTAAATTAGGAGACACTGAATTTGAAGCAATTATTATAATGTCTTCAAAAAGGTAGTGGAAAAAATGATCCTAATGAATAAACTGCAGAATTTAAAAGGAAAACTATAAATTCAAACAAACGGAAAAATGCAAATTAAAACAAAACAAAATCTGCACTTGAAAAGTTCAACTTCTGAAATGAAAACTTCATTGACCAAGCTTCACAGCAAGGAAGAAAACAAAATAAGTATTTGCTGAACTTGAAGACATATGGATGTAATGTTCCCCAACCTAACAACAGAGAGTAAGGAGATTGAAAAATAGGAAGCATGTCAGTGACTTAGGTACAGTATCAAATTAAATATATGTACAATTTGATTCTAAGATGGAAAAGATAGAGAATAAGAACAATTTTTCAGAAAATACTTCAGTAATACATGTAGAGGTTTGTTTTAGATGATCTAACATCTGGGTGCTTTGCACTGAAAAGAACATTCAGAATGTCTAGTCTGCCAAACAGCCACAAATAGAAGTTCAGAACATGAATTTTTGAAAATTGATATTAGTGTGTTTCAATATTTTCCAAACCTGTCCACTTCTACCCTTCACAAATGACAGATTGTATAGAGACACAGAAGAGTTAGTGAACTTTCCTAATATACCAACAGGGGATAAAGTAGGTGCTTGATGAGTCAAACATCTTTGGGTAAAAAATACATGGTATTCTCATCTCAGTATGTTTTCCAATGGTATAATAAAGACATCAACTAAGTATTGTCACTCACTCCGCATTTTTCATGTACAATAATGATACTTATGACTCACTGAGTTGCTTTTCCAAAGAGAGGCAAAAGAACTGTAATGATATACTAAACAAATTGTTATAAAGATAGCAAATGCTGTTTTAGATGAACTTTCTGTCTGTAACCATGAAATATAGGCTAGAATGCAGTGTGACTTCAGTATCTCCCCTTATTTTTGAACATAGTAGTAATATTAAAATATATACTATGCATGACTCAATGTATTTCTACCTATCACAATATCTTGCAAATAGTTAATAAAATCATCAGGCTATGAGTACATTGTGGCTGTAATTGCTTTCAACACTGATTATTTTTTCTCTTTGCCCACATTACTGAGTGCTTAACACAGTGTGTCTCACACAGTGGTGCTATCCCTATCATGGTTTCTGGTGGCATGCTAGGACTTGATGCCTAGAACGACTGTGTGCTCTTGTCCCTCTCATTGAAAGATAAAACAACTGAAACATCAATTTTAGAATAAATTACTTCTCAGAGTACATGGGATAAAATGCAAACTTCCTCTGCATTTTCTAAAATGAAAGCTAGTGTTCAAAGGCATCCTTTATTCCCAGCAGAAGCTTTAAACTGCACCTTTAATTTAAAGCAGGCATTTACTTTGCTTACAGAGATACTACAATAGCAACATTTTTAAAAAGTACTGGGTTAAGGAAGTATATTTCATTTTGTTATTTAATCTTTATTTTAAAAATATTGAAGTGGCTTATCATAAAAATACTGCATAATATGGTTATAAACACAGAATTAGAAATTAAAAAAAAACAAACAAAAAAGGATTTTAGTAGAAACAACAAAAGCATCAGGTAAGAACAATGTATTTCCTTCTGGACTTGATCATCTGTGACAGAGAGGGTCTTTTCAAGGGTACACATTAAATTTGGGTCTTAGGTCCTTCAAGCACACTCACCCAAAAGCAAATTGAGTAGATTTTTTTGCATAAACATAATTTTTCTGTTTATGCAACTCCTTTTCGAGGAATTGAATGTGATCACTTTTACATAAAAAAAAAATGAAATGCAAATAAGAACCCTTAGGTTACTTACTTACTTATATACCTCTTGCCCCCTTACAAGGAAAACTAAGCTGAGTGATGAAAGAAGCGCTGATATATATATGATATTTCTTTAAGGACTATTGGCTAATAGATACTTAAGTCTCCTCTGAAAATAGGTTTCTAGCTTATAGTTAAGTGTGTATGGTTTCTCTGAGTTTATGCAGATTCAGGAAGAGACTCCCAGATACTGCCCTAAATATACTGGCAGTAAGAAAAAGTAAAAGTATTAAATAGAGTTTACTACACAAGGTCAGAAACAGGGGTCCTCTGGGTGGCTCAGTCAGTTAAGCGTCTGCTTTGGCTCCAGTCATGATCCCAGAGTCCTGGGATCAAGCTTCCCATCAGGCTCCTGGCTCAGCAGGGGAGTCTGCTTCTCCCTCTATTCCTGCCCTTGCTCGTGTTCTCCCTCACTCTCTCTTTTAAATAAATAAATAAATAACCTCTTAAAAAATATCAGAAACAATATCCATTACTTTGTCTAATGCCAAAAATTTTCAATAGATTTGTAATTTAATAGTAATGAAAAATTAAAAAAATCCCATAGTTTAAAAGCTGAGTAAAGTAAATGAGGCATTAAAGTTGGAATAAAAATCCAATGCTATTTAAAAGGCCCTTCGATTTAAAAGTCATAATTTGATAAATTATCTTGACTTCATGAATTCTATTAGTGACAAGTTTCCAAAATAATAAATTATAATGATTTCATCGCATTCACTTTTGCTAATATCTGATGAATTATTATCAACGGAGCTAAAAACTGAACCTCGTTCAACTATACACTTAAACACAGATACAGAAAAACAAACAGATCACCCTCTTGAATATACTCATCTGCCATGGAAATTCATTGAGAAATAGGCTCACATTTATAAAGAGTAGGTAGGTTTACAAGATATGTTAGATTTATTTTGAAATATTCTATATTCAAATTTAAGTTTTAAATTGACCCATACCTTTCTTAGCTATGACTTGCTCAAGTATAAGAGAAATATATAGTATTTAGCTTATTCCTGTTTCATACACATCCTTTGCTCTCTCTAAACTAGTTTCAAAACTCTTCTCAGTTTCTCCTCGGGTCCAAGGAAATGAAGGAGATTCTGGAGGGGATATCTCAGCCACTGCTAATCTCCTTCTTTGATTTCATGACTTTACTCATGGGTATCCATTCCCTACTTCTCAGTAAATTATCTGCTTTAGCCCTGGATTGTCACAAATTGCAGTTATCAAAAAGGATTCATGTACTTACAAGTATCAGGAAAAGGATTAATAGAAGCACAACCGGTCTGTGACCAATCCAATTTCAACTACATTGTACAATAGAAAGACATAGTTTATTTTCTGCGTCTGTGTCTATGATGGTGGGGAAAATGGTAGAAGAAACAGGAATTTCTGATTCTTTTTTCACTCAGGAATTGAAGTGAGATTAATCATTACAACTACATTAACATTTCTTTTCAACTGAAGCTATAGTCAGTGTCAGTGTAGGGTACAATGTATGCCGAAGATTTCTTCCAGCATGTGAAATAATTTGCATCTTTTCCAAACTGAAACCTGTCACTGGTTCTACAATTACAAAACTTGCCATCAGCTAACTCCAACACACGCGTCTCCTATTATCCTTGAGTAATAAAGAGGAGACAAACTCCTCACTGATATTGATGCATGGGACTAGAATGCTTTTAAAATTTGTTTGTTAGCATATTTACTTTCCTAATTATATTTGCTTAAGTGAATATCACAGCTGACTTACACACAAAGTCAGATTATCCGCTGTGAATAATAGTACCGTACAAATCTGACAGGATTTTTGTAATCAACGACCACAGATAAAAATTGTTCTGAAGGGGCACCTGGGTGGCTCAGTGGGTTAAGCCTCTGCCTTCGGCTCGGGTCATGATCCCAGGGTCCTGGGATCGAGCCCCGCATCGGGCTCTCTGCTCAGCAGGGAGCCTGCTTCCTCCTCTCTCTCTGCCTGCCTCTCTGCCTACTTGTGATCTCTGTCTGTCAAATAAAAAAAAAAAATTGTTCTGAAGAGTTTGGAACAACTGATCAAAAACTGCTCAGTAAAACTCATATGGTGCAAACACACAATCAGAAATTAGCTATCTTTGTGCAGTAAAATACCATTTCTCAATTTTTAATATTTTCCTCATTTGTTGAGAGAACATGAAATGTCATAAGAGTACAGGTCCATGAGCCTTTAAAGAGTTGTGACATGATCTTAGTCATTTCTGTATCTTTGGTACCCCTCAGTGCAGAGCATATGTATTTCATCAATTTTACAATGCACATTTTTAATAATTTAACGTCTCTGAAATTAGAATGTCTTATAATCAATGGCATGTCATAGTTTCTTTTTTTTTTCTTTTTAACTTCTTAGTGGAATGTACATATTAGTGCATGTTACAATCAATGATGCCTTTTGATCCAATTGAATATATGGTAGTTAGGCATTGACTAAACATTTGTTGAACACGAAAAGCAACATATTATGGTGGAAGGATAGTTCAAGGATCCAGCTCAGGAATATATTGCAGCTCAGAATACTGCAGAATATACATCCAGCTCAGGAATATATAGGCCCTGAACCAACGACATTTGTGAAGAGTGGGTTTTTTTTTTTTTTTACAAGGCAATAAGTTACTATACAAAGAGACTCGGTAGAGTTAAAGACAAAATAGAAATTTTGCTTAGGGTTAAAAGGAGTGGTACATCGGCCTCACCTATAGAATGGAGATTGGAGAAGTGAGGGGACATAAAACGCAGGGAAAGAACAGCAGTGATAGGGAATAGAACTCATAACTCTTGGACATTTTAGTTAAGTGAAAGGTAAGATCATATATGAGGATGAGACCAGCTTTAGACATGGAGCTGAGAAAGGCTGGTCAATAATTTGGTTCTTCAGGCATACAAAAAATGAGAATCCTAAAGCAATGTTTTGTGAGCTTCTGGTCAGAATCACCCAGAGGAGAGGTGCAGTCCTATAGCAAAAGGAGTTGAGAAAGAGGCCTTCATAGGTTCTTTATTTATAATCCAATGTTTCATACCCCATTCAATAAAACCAACGCCCTGATATTGAAAGTAATAGTGAAAAACCTAAAAACCAGTCTCATGGTACTTTTAAAAATGAATGGACATGCCTAAAATTAATCTAGTCAATCTGGTCAAACCAAAAGTCTTAGTACCAACGCCATTAGCAAGAGAGACTGGGAAGGAAAAAATCCAGTTTTTATATTAAAGGGAATTAGTAAAAAAAGGAAGAACAGACCTAACATAACTCCAGGTTAATAACCTTAGGCCACCCCAAGGATGATTCTAAGTGTGAAGCTAGATTGGATAAGACAAATAAAAATTTAAA
Source organism: Enhydra lutris kenyoni (assembly GCF_002288905.1). Taxonomy (NCBI): domain Eukaryota; kingdom Metazoa; phylum Chordata; class Mammalia; order Carnivora; family Mustelidae; genus Enhydra; species Enhydra lutris. Next base: position 548,374 of record NW_019154154.1, on the reverse strand, counting down.
AGTGAAACTTAAAATTCTATTTATGTAAATCCAAACTGTTATATGTCAGAATTCTTGTGTATTACAATCTTGGCTTCTGGTCAGGTTGACCAGGTAATAAACTATATAGTTTTGCATTCATATGGAAGCATTTGCTATATTAAGTTGTTTAGCATCACTGCTCCTTAGAAAACCCAGCATCATAAGCTGGAAAAAGTCCAACACTGGCATTCTTCGTCTTGGATAGAGGATTCTAGGATAGGAACACTCTTGACAGCTTGCCGTATTTCATCATTGTCCTGGTTTTGCCAGAGCTCAGGAGGGCTGGCCCCACTCGTGTTGAGGAAAAGTGGAAATACCACCTTATGTTGAACAATTGCACACCTCAAATAAAGAGTTTAGTTTATATTTTTGGGTCTTGGATCCATAATAATCAGATTATGAGAGAAATTCATCCAAATATCTATATGACTTTTTCTGAGACTTAATGCAGTTTGTTTTCTTTTTCCTTAAATCTAAAAACATTTTAGGATTCTCTAAAGTATCCACTGGTGCTCTTGTATTCCTTATTCACTAGTACCTTTGGAAGCCATATTTTGTGTGTCCCTTATTCTGGTCTTAGAAGAAGAAAAAGTGAAGAAGTGGAAGACATATTTGACCCATGGTTGGGAAGTGGAAAACCAGTTGTGTTAGAACGAGGAAGGGAATCTCTGGTGCTAGCAAATGTACCACGGATAGGGTTATTACATCGTTGCACATTGTCGATGCTGTTTGGATTGAGAAATAAAATCAGAATGTGGTTGATTTATAGGCGAAAAGAAACAATTAAATAGAACTTTGTAATAGGTTTTACTCTTGTGGTAAGTTTAGTGAGAAAAAGCAGCAAGTGAAAAGGTGAAGTAATGGGACACTGTTTAGTCTGTTGAGCCTCAGACTCTTGGTTTTGCCTCAGCTCATGTCTCAGGGACATGGAATTGAGCTCTGCCTTGGGCTCAGGCTCAGCACGGGGTCCACTCGTCCCTCTCCCTTTGCCCCTTCTCCTGCTTGTGTGCACTCTCGCGCTCTAAAATAAATAAATAAAGTAATATCTAAAAATTTTAAAAAAAAGATGATGTAATTTGTTCCTGAAATTGCACTTGTACAAAATAAAGAAGAATAATGGTCTCATAATGAAAGCAAAAAGCAGACAGGAGGAGGAGCTTGTATCTGGCATGTGTGTGCCTAATTGGGTGAGTATGTACCGGCTGAGAAGAGCCCACTGGCCACCTGTTGTGGAAAAATAAAGTCAGAATTTAAAAAGATAAGAAAAAAGGATGTCAAGTAGGGTGATCTGAAGAATGACTAAGTTTCATGCTCAAAGTCAAGCAAAGCTGAAAAAGCAGCTTTTCCCTGCAGCATAGCTCAAAGGACAGCATTACATACTATATCCACCTGTTTCGCCATGTGATTCTTGCAGAAGTCATATTAGGAACCATAGGTTTTCCATATAAACCCTGATCCCCAGAAATCACTGATTTTCTGAAAACAGCAATAATTTCAAAATTCACAGCAACCCATTCATACAATATAAATTCCATTAACAATTTTTAGCTGTCCATTTAAAACAAATTGAAGCAATTTTTCACTGTGTTGGATATTTTTTAAAATGAATATTTTGCTTGTTTGTTTCCATTAATTTACTGGTAAATTTACTTGAAATGGTCAACCCAGCTCTATAATTATGCAAAGCTAATGGATTTCTTGGACTAAGTCATTAGATAATTATATTAGTTAATGTTCTTTTGGTTGTGAGCAGTGAAAGCTGTCTCTGTGAGCTCAAACAAACAGGAACCTTAATGGCAAGACACGGAAATAGTTTATGTCATCAAAAGAACCGTTGTGCAAACAAGACTGACAAAGGGATTGAGCCACGCAGGCCAGAGGCCACCTTAAATACTCATAGTCCTTTCCTCTAGACTAGAGCAGAGATAGCACATTTTTTTTTTAACCATAAAGAGACAGACAGAAAACATTTTAGGCTTTGTGGGCCATACAATCCCTGTTGCATTACTCAGTGCTCCCATTGCAGTGCAAAATCAGCCAATCACATACAGGGCATAAATGAAGGAGCATGGCTGGCTTCCAATAAAGCTTTATGTACATACACTGAAATGTGAATATCACAGAATTTTCATGTGCCATGAAATGTTATTCTTCTTTTGACTTTCTTTTCCAACCATTTAAAAAATACAAAAACCCCAAAACAGGCAGTAGACTGGATTGGCCTCAAAGTCTTAGTCTGTCCACTTTTCCTCTAGGAGGCTGCCAGGAACTTTCAAGGACTTTCAACCTCTCTTTGTTCAAGGTTTAAAATGCTGGAAAAGAGAATCCTATTGTCTTATTTGAAGTTGTTTTTATACTCTTAGATCAAATGTTTTCTGCCAGATGGGAAAGGCCACACAAAGTAGGCAGAGTCTCTGGAAGCTTACCCTCAGTACTAGATGCAATTATCAAAAAAGACTGGGCAGAGGAGTGTTAAGAACTAAGCAGCCCCCTCGACAGAAAATCTACAACAGCAACATTGTTTCATTGTATTTATCTTCAGACTATTAACAATTGTGTGTACTTAGTAGATAGAAACTTGGTTAATCGGTGCATCCAGACTTAAACTGTGTTTTGTCTCTCTATTGTCTTTGAGATAAGAAATAAATTCCCCCAGTGGGACACTAAGAGCCCCTAAATATCAGTGCAACTTGGCTTTGATCTACTCCAAGTTCCATGAGATCTAACTTGAAAAAGTTTTGGAAGCTTAAAGAAAAAATTTCAAGAGGTTTAAAGCTACCACCTACATGAAAATACATAATTTGTGTAGAGGAGAAGGGAGTTGAGGGAAATTGGAAGGGGTTGTGAATCATGAGAGATGATGGACTCTGAAAAACAACCTGAGGGTTTTGAAGGGGCGGGGGGTGGGAGGTTGGGGGAATCAGGTGGTGGGTATTGGGGAGGGCACGTATTGCATGGAGCACTGGGTGTGGTACAAAAAACAATGAATACTGTTACACTGAAAAGAAATTTAAAAAAAAAGAAAAGAAAATACGTAATTTGTGAAGAATGATATAGAGATCCTTCATAATCTGACCACAATATACACGAATCATCTGCCACCCTTTATTATGCCCCATGTCCCTACTCTACTGTTCTCTAAACATACTGTCTGTACATAATTTTGTGTCTTGCAGCAAGGTTCATCTAAAACATTTTTTCCCTCCTTTCCTTTCTTTAGAAACTCCTGTTTGGCATTCATTAACACACACAGAGTTAACTGTGCTTTTAAAATACTGTTAATCCCTGGGGTCCCTGGTTGGCTCAGTGGGTTAAAACCTCTGCCTTTGGCTCAGGTCATGATCCCAGGGTCCTGGGATCCAGCCCCATATTGGGCTCTCTGCTCAGCGGGGGGCCTGCCTCCGTCCCCCACCCTGCCTGCCTCTCTGCCTACTTGTGATCTCTCTCTCTCTGTCAAATAAATAAATAAAATCTTTTTAAAAATACTGTTAATCCTTATTATAGCTATATCATATCTACCTAATTTTTCTTTACAATATTGAAATACAACTATTAGTTTAGACTTTTATTATTTCTTTCCCCCTTGGTCTTTCCCATTCATATATATATTGATTAAATACAAGATGCTCTAAGTTCTCCCACATTATGCCATCTACATACTCTCAGCTCTCTCTCTTAATCCAAAATTGCATACCCCATCGATTCTTATTGACAATATTGGAATTATATTTGAACTACCTAAAGATAAGACATATGAGTTTTTTTCCCCTGCCTACATGCATTAAATTTAAAATAGCTTTGAGGAAATGACTGTATTTTTTTATAGCCTATTATAGTAGGCATAATGTTTAAATGACCTTGAAGATTTTCAACTACATACCTATTTTATCTCACCCCTTCAAGTGTGAGCTCAACCAGTAAATATGATGGGCTATAACACTCCTAATTATGTCATATGAAAAATAAATTTTGTATATGTAGTTAAGATCTCTAATTAGGTGACTCTAATTTAACAAAAAGTGATCGTATCGTGGTGGGCCTGAACTAATCAAGCGAACCCTTTGAAAGAGTAAGAGATTTCAGAGAAATGCTCTTGCGCTAGCCTTGAAACAATGAATGGATAAAATAAACATAATAAATAAATAACTATTTCACACAATGGAATATTGTTCAGCCATTAAAAAAGGGAAATCCCGCCATTTGCAACAACATGAATGAAGCTAGAGGACATTATGTTAAATAAGTCAGACAGAGTAAGGATAAATACTGTATGATCTCACTTATATGTGGAATCTTAAAAAAAAGAAAGAAAGAAAAATGTCAAACTCATAGAAGCAAAGTAGAATGTGGTTGCCAGGGACTGGGGATGTGGGTAGGGGAAAATGAGATGTCGGTCAAAGGTATAACCTATTAGTTATGAAATAAGTAAGTTCTAGAGAACAAATGTACAGCATGGTGACTATAGTTAACAATATTGTATTGTATACTTAAAATCTGCTAAGAGAGAAGATGGTAAGTGTTCTCACCACACACAATTAACTTCGTTGTGGTAATCATTTCACAAGGCATATTAAATAATCATAGTGAACATTTTAAATATTTACAATTTTTGGTCAATTTTACCTCAGTAAAGCTGGGGTAGGGCAGGGGGAGTTGGTGGAAGAAGGGGAAAATTTCCATTTTGTAAGAAAACCTATGGATGGGACCAGGTGGAAGGAAACAGATGGAAAGTATTCATACCTTCAAGGAGCTATACTAAAGAATTATAACCAGGAGTTTCAACCGCATCTGAGTTAGACGATGATGAGATTTGGGACTTCAAAATGATGATATTTATATTTGATTTTAGACTCTAAATTGAAGATATTATGAGATTTAGATTTAGATTATGAGATTTTGGACTTTGAGCCAATACTGTGATGCATTGAGATTTGGGAATCGTGATAAAGAGTGGATGTATTTTGCATTTGAGAAATATGTGAATCTTTGGGGGCCAGAGGGCAGATTGTGGTGGCCAGAATTCTAACATAGCTTCCAAGATTCCTGCCACCTGTAATATATATTTGGTAATATCCCCTTCCATTGGGAATGTTGTTCTCATGATCAGGTTACTTAGTCATAGCAAAGGTAAAGGCATTTTCACATAATTCACATCTCTAACTCATTGACTTTGAAAGAGATTCTCCTTGGTGGGGCTGAACTAATCAGATGAGTTTTTAAAAGGAGAACTCTCTTGCTGGACTAGAAGAAAGGACATAAGCATATGCTAAACTGCTTATGCAAGAAGTCACATGGCTAGGATCTGACAGGTGACTCCAGGAGTTGAACGTGGTTCTAGTTGACAGGTAGAAAGAAAAGAGGGAACATCAAACCTATAGAAGCAAGGGACTGAATTCTGCCAATAACTACATAAGCTTAGAAGAGAACCTGATTCCATTCCAAAAAGGAATGGAATTGCAGCTCTCATCCTGGGTTAAGCCTGATAAGATCTGAGCAGATTTAGCTAACCAGTACCTGAACTTCTGACCTACAGAAACTCTGAGATAATAAATGGGTGTTGTATGAAACACTTAAGTTTGTGATAATTTGTCACACAGCAATAGAAAGCTAGTACAACTGTGTTACGATCATTAGTCTCAGTTCCCAGATGCTAGCCTGGTGTGACTACTGACTGTATTTTATACCGTGTATCTAATTGTAAGTCGCCCAAAGAAAATTTAGTACACATTTGCATAATTCTCTCCTGAGTAAATTAAATACATTGTTTCTCTTATCCTTCCTTTATAGGAAAGCTCAAGTGTTCCTATATTCATTGTCTGTTCACTGTTTCTAGCCTTGCACTAAAATTAGTATTATTTTTCATTTGTTTTTATGTCTTTTTTCCTCACAATTTGATAAATGTTTATGCTTGCTTAATTGCTAATCCAAAGGAAAAAAAAACATTATTAGAACTTTCATTTGTATAAGAGACTATTTTATGTCCCTGTTGTATAGAGCAACTAACTACATTCCCTCAGCAGGAAAAAGATCCAGAAACAGAGCCAATTCTGATTTCATGAAACACTTGTCCTCAATTAGTTTCCTTCAGTATCTTGAAATCACATGAACTGTGCATGAGTTTATTTCACCAATTATTGCTTCAGCTGAGAGACAGGAGCTACTATTCCCATGATCCCATTTTTCTTAGAAATTATATTTTTGTCAAAAAATCTCAAAATTTAAGTGTATAAAATTAAGAACATATATATAACATATTAACATATAACATTATATAACATATTAAGAAATGAATCACAAAATAATATGTGAATTCAAATAAACTATAGTTATAAATCATCCTTTCTGAAATTTTAAAAAATGATATTCCTAAAATATCTGTAATTTAAATATATAAAGGGCATTTTAAATAGAATTGTACATGATTTTTAAGAGAACATGTATTTTGAATTTCTTTAAAAATCAGTAATTTATATTGAAGTAGTTATGGTTAAAAAAAAGAGAAACTGAAAAAATTTAAGACTAACAGTACCTCCATGAAAGTAGAAGGGACACACATCTAATGGCAATCAGTGTTAGTAAAACCTGGGTATTTTAAAGGTGTCATGGATGGTGAAGAGAATGTAAAAGTTCAAAACATTTTCTGACACACAAATGTAAGAGTGGTGTGGTGAAACCATATAAGGAGATATTATTTACTAGGGCACAGAATTCTTCCCATATCCCAGAAGTTTCATGGCAGCCTTGCTTTCCTAAACCGGTGAAATGAGAGCTATCTCATCCTTTCCTCAGTGTGCCAGGATTTTGTGTCAGATTACATTTACTTTTACTTTAATCCTGGATTTTAAGTCCCATTTTTCACCGTAATACTTTGAATCTACTCTCCAACTCTCATCTCTAGCAGTGCGGCATTAAGTGCAATGCTGGTCTGATGGAAGATATCACTGGCTGTGGATTCGGGTCTCATTCAGAGGACATCAAAGGCAACCTGACTGGATCTCAAAGTCTGTTTCTGAGTTGTTCCCCAGCAGCCAGTTTCCTTGCCAAGAAAGATCCCAGTTCTTACTCTTGGCTTCCATGATGCTGATTTCTCTCTGTACTATTCACCCCACACACATTTTTCCTTCATTTTCCCCATGCACTGCTAACACAAGCTGCTGTGTACAGGAAAAAACAACTAAATATACGGGAACTTAGAGTAAATTTTAAATACTAAAAAAAAAAAAAACCAAAAAAACAAAAAAACAAAAAACTAGAACCATATCATAATTTGCTTCCTTTGCCTTAGGTCAATTTTCCTTTCAATATTCCTCCCATATGATTTTCCTTTTCCAGTTAAGATTTTATGTTCCCGGGGCACCTGGGTGGCTCAGTGGGTTAAGCCTCTGCCTTCAGCTCAGGTCATGATCTCAGGGTCCTGGGATCGAGCCCCGCATTGGGCTCTCTGCTAAGCAGGGAGCCTGCTTCCCCCTCTCTCTCTGCCTGCCTCTCTGCCTACTTGTGATCTCTTTCTGTCAGGTAAAAAATAAAATCATAAAAAAAAAAAAAGATTTTATGTTCCTGATCTGTCTTTTTTAACCTGAATAATTTACTTTTTCAGTCTCTGTCTTCTGCATCCTAGTCTCAAGTCTCTTAATTGATTTCATAATACACTAATGGGTGTTGGCTTATAGTGTACAAAAAACATATTCAAGTCATGCCCCACAGCCTTCAGATATCACACACACAAAAAATACTAAACAAGTTATTTTCCCAAAAACATCAAAGAGTCTGCCTCTGAAATGAATGAAGTCCCTGTACCTAGAATATGTTAACATTAAATATTATATTATTGAAATAGTATTGTTTTCTTTCTCTTGGATTACTATTATCATTGGAACTGTTGTTACTAGTTCTGTTCTTACAACTATTAGCATAACTGCCACACTACTGTTATCATTACTACTAATGTGTTGTATTCCATTATTATGCTTGATTCTACAACAAAACCTAGCGATTTTATTGTTTTGCTGTCCTCTGATACTTGTTATTAACATCTGTGGTAGGGAGCCTCTAAAATGTCTCACAGTGTTTCCTGTCTCTTGTTATTCATGACACTGTTAATCCCTCCTATTAATTGTGGGTTCCACTGGTAACTCTCTACTAAAAATAGAATGGGACAAAAGATACTTTGAAGACCAGGTTACAGCAAGACTCCGGCTTCCGTCTTGCTTGTCCTCTTTTGCTCTTCTGCTTGCTGGTTCTGACAGAAGCCTGCTGACATGTTGTGCGTTGACCTATGCAGAAACCACATGGGAGGGGACTGAGGCAGGCCTCTAGCCACCAGCCAGCAAGGGCATTAGGCTCCCAGGCCAACAGCCTTCAAGGAACTGATTCCTGCCACCAGCCACGCGATTGGACTTGGATGCAAATCCTACCCCAGTTGAGCTTTGATAGGATTCCAACTGTAGCTTACACCTTAATTACAGCCTTAGGAGAAACTCTGAGTCAGAGGACCCGGCTACATATCGTGTATAGTGTGCTACTATATTATATAGTGTGTAGACTTTTGAACAACAGAAGCTGCATTGGCTTAGCCTGCTGTATTTTGGGGTATTTCATTATGCAGCAATAGATAACCAAAAAATTACCTTCCATAACTGAGTTTGGTATCTCTTTCATAGCCCTATGTTCTTTATACAGGGGAGAGACTGAAAAGACTGAGTAAACAGATATGAAAAAATAAAAGAAAGTGTATAGTTTGTTCATTAAATCTCGAAAGGTAAAAACCATGTTGAAACAGATGAGTTTTATCAATAGTTAACCCTTTTATGTGTTTTATAAGACTGGAGCCTTAGGCAGCACGCTGACGCTTGGGTGATAGAATTGCTGAGAGCCCGGGTTCCTAAGTCCCACATGTCCTGGGGAAGTTACACTTATTTTCTTCTCAGGGAACTAGATGTTGAAAGACCTGAAGTTTCTAGCTCTCCATTCACCTTCCCTCTCCATTCCTATGTTTTCAATTACCTCTTCATTGGATTTTAGGAGTGACTCACCTGATATAGAAAGGGAAAGGGACCTTTAATCAATATGGTTTTCCCAGGCTGGCGCTCCCTCTACTTCTAGTCCACCTAGAGCCCTGGTCAGTGGAGGATACAAACTTCTGTTGGCTTTTCTGTTTGATGAAAACTGCCAGGAATACAACCATTGGTGCTACTTGAGTCAGAAGCTCCCAGCTGCTTTTCTGGTTTTTGTTGTTGTTGTTGTTGTTGTTGTTGTTGTTGTTGTTGTTTTGAGACAGAGAGGTGGGGAGGGGCAGAGGGAGAAAGACAATTTTTTTTTTTAATTAAAAAAAAAAAAAATTTATTTATTTGACAGACAGAGATCACAAGAGGCTTTAACCCACTGAGCCACCCAGGTGCCCCAGGAGAGAGACAATTTTAAGCAGACTCCACACCCAGTGCAGAGCCTGACACAGGGCATGATCTCACAATCCTGAGATCCTGACCCCAGCTAAAAGTCAAGAGTCAGAGGCTTAACCAACGGAGCCACCCAGGCGCCCCTCCCAGCTGCTTTCCATGATGACTTATTTCTTCCTCAAGTCCTGGATGCTTTCACATCAGTTTCTTCTTTCATTGCCCATCTCCAGATCTCTCTTTAAGCACTATTCAACAATTGCTCCCATGGTAATCTAAGATTACCAAATTCCTCTGTTATATATTCTGATTCTGTAGAATCTGTATGTCTGACAAGTATCTCAGGTGATTCTTCCCCACAAGGTTCCAAAATCCCAGGAGGACAACCTAAACCCAGGCCTGTGCTGAAATACTACCTAGAAATACCAGTAGTACCATGTAGTTCTCCATTCTAAGCCATTTAAATTTTGAACCACTTAACTCCACACAATTTACTAATAAGCAATATCTTTTCCTTTAAAAAAGACTATATTTTTAATATTTGCATAAATGAAATGCAATACATCTATGCTACAGGCACTATAAGACGTTGGACCCAGATGAGTCAGACATCTCTCCTGTCCTTGAGGAGCTCATACTCTGACAACACAGTTCAAATGGAGGTAAAAATGGAGAAAAAAATACCTTCAGCAAAGGAGAATTAGATGTATCAAGAATCTTATAAGGGTGGGGATATGAGTTCCACAATAATTCTATTTAGGATTCTTAAATTTCAAGTCTAAAAGGAAGCATATCAAATCATATACTTCTCTTTATAGGATGAGGTGGGAAATTGGTGCTCTGGAGCAAATCTTTATTTCACCCATACAGTGCAAAGAATTACATTCATAGTGTTTTTACATATTAAATTACATAAGTCGCATTTATGAATAGAAGAAAAAAGGGTCATTCCTGATGGTTTTGACTTTGATCCGGGAAACAAAAAAATGTCAGCGGGGAGGAAGAACGGTGGTTTGGAGAAAGCAATTGGTAAAGAGACAATTAAATACTGAATAGTGGTTTATGTTTTTAAAAGGTGCTTGCAAGTCATGTGTCTGTAACTCAGCAAGCGAACATACTTATTACATGCTAATAAGCTGGTCAATAATGGAAGTCAATATGAGTGGAAGAGCCTTTGCTTTTTTGTGTGTCTGACCCTGAATTCTAAAATGCACCTCTGACATTATCTTTAACCATACATTTTGCCAAGTGACATAATTATGACCATTATAACATTAGGATATGTCAATGTCTCCATTTCAAATTTAAGAAATGCGGATTGCTTTTTTGCCAGCAATTCTCAGAGTATATCAGTAAAAAGCCCATTGACTTCCGGGATGTAGCTGTGCCCTTTACACGGTGTCATTATCGAGAGGACTTATTTCAGAACCAAATGAAGATTCAGTGGTGAATCTCCACCAGCAGTTTATGAAATCTAAGTCTTGGAGTTGCTGAGGTACAGGGTTCCCATTGAGTCCCCTGTATAAAATGGATTGGAATCTGCTCTGGTCTTACATCTCTTTGACAGTCAATTTTGTGCCTTATTCGCAAATGTAGCACATTGTGTGAAGCCGTTCGCCATCGATGTTACAAATCCTAATGAAGTGTTTTACCTCCTGCCAGATTTCAGTTGGGAAGGCTTTTAAATGTCTTTCCATTTATACATGCCTGCTTTTTACCCTTGGTGCACAATGAAATCCTACTGAATAATGTGTTTTATTTTCTATTTCCTTTCTCTGGGATATATGTTGAAAGACAGAAAGTAGATTGGTGTTATAAATGCAAAGAGAGAGAACCAATTAAGTCATAAAAAACTGGATAGGCTTTGCCTAATATAGATGTATTGTTATAAATAAGAGATGTGTAGAAGTCTGTAGACTTTGGGATTTTGTTCTCCATGCCACTGATTTTAGTTTTCTATCAATAGTGAGACAGCAAGGATTCTATTTTCTTTTCTGCCAGCACCTGCTGGACCTCAAAAACTGTACACAAAAGCTTGTAGTTTCAGTGTTTTACAGAGCTCATTCTTTATTTTTCACCTTTCTGGCCCAGAGCCATTAAGAAATGCAAACTCCTTGGGGCACCTGGGTGGCTCAGTGGGTTAAGCCTCTGCCTTCAGCTTAGGTCATGATCTCGGGGTCCTGGGATCGAGCCCCGCGTCGGGCTCTCTGCTCAGCGGGGAGCCTGCTTCCTCCTCTCTCTCTCTGCCTACTTATGATCTCTCTCTATCAAATAAATAAAAATCTTTAAAAAAAAAAAAAAAAAGAACTGCAAACTCCAGGCACCAGAGGAAAAAGTATTACAAATGATAAAAACATTAAAAAGATAAATTATGCCAAATAAATAAAAACCAGAAAAAAATCACACAAAAAAAATTTAAGCAAAGCAACTTCACCCTTGGACTCTTTGGCACCCTTTGTTATGACAATTGTAAATCTAAGCCTGATCACAGTGAGAGATGAGCTTTGGTAAACTGACAACAAATGTCCTGACAGTTATATATTTGGCTTCCATCTTTCAATATTTTTAAAGTAAAATACATGGTATCCTGAATGATTGTTAACATGGTTTTGATTCAAACAACCATAGTAGTCATGAGATATAAACTTGTTTTATCACCCAAAGATAGAGAATTTAAAACCATGTTAATAAACCATAGTATTTATCATTTATTCATTTTTATAATCATCAGTATCATTTGAAATCTTACGAAGAGAGGCATATATCTTTGGCTTCTGTGGCTCTAAGTATGATCAAAGTATAATTAAAAAAATGCTAAACATAAGTTTCAAGGCAATTGTATAAAATTATACTGTTGGTCTTCAAAGACAACAATAATAATAGCTCTACAGAGTTACTCAATGTGGGTGTTTCTCTAAATGTTTTCCCCATCACTTTGTCACATCCTCTCACTAATGTTATTTTACAGATAAAGAAAATAAAGCCTAGACAACAGAAACATACCCAAGGTCCCCAGTGTTGTACATCTAGTAAAAGAAAACAAAACAAAACAAATAAACAAATAAAACAAATGGTGATTTGAATCCAGACAGCTTGGTTCCAACATCAGGTTTTTAAATGCTCCAATCTACCCCTGGATCTCTCGGATTCTAGCCTAAGGATTCTCCAGCCAAGGTAAAAAGGGAAAAAAAAAAAAATCTATAAGCTGGGAGCCATTCAAACACTATTAGTTTTACCTATTAACCATCTTTGTAGCAATGATAAATGACTAAAAAAGAAAAAAATATTTTTAAGAAAGCAATGGGCTAGCAACTCATGATAATCCCTGCCAACGTCCCATTAAAATGTCTGTGTAGGCACAAAAAAGTGTGAAAACACACAGCAAAATTCTTAGAAGATTAGATATGTAGGTCAGTTATTGTCATAATATATGAGACAGTTCATCAGCCACGGAAAATGGAGCTGAACACACATGGACTTCATATCACAGGACCGGTGTACTTAAAGAAGGAGGGGGAAATATAATATTCACATGGATAATGTGCTGTGAATTCCTAATTATTTAGTCTAGGCCTTTTTTGTCATTAGACATGGTCAACATAGTGTTTAATCCTCTAGGATTTCAAGGGCCTACAAAATAATTGAAAACAGAAGAGATTATTAACCATAACATATAAAATAAAGAAAATAAAAGTTCAGTGTTCAATACACAACTCATACACTCATAAAATATGACATCACATGAATTAATTGCAACAAACACATGAGCCACATTTCCAAAGATAGAAAATAGGAGAAATACCATAGAGGCCAGTGCATTCCCAAAAGCATCCTTGGTTTGATAAGCCCTTACCAGCCCCTGACTTTGTCACCCCCAGTTCTTTATACTCAATACAACTGAGCTCCTTTCCTTCAAGGTCAGCATCACTCAGTTTCCATGGCTAAACAAGACTCACAAGAGCATAACCAAAGGCGATTTCTGCCTCCCCAGAAGTTGAGAGTAATGTGAAATTATTCTGGCATGGGGCAAAAGTGTCACATCTCTGCAAGGTACCTCCTGGTACCCCAGCTCCAAATTTCCTATTTTATTCTTTACCCTTGGCCATTTCCATATGTCTAATACTAGGCATTAGATTTCAGCTATAGTCCCCAATCTCATTTCTCTTTCCCTAACTAGCCTTTATTAATAAAGATTCTCTGAAAAGCTTGAAGGATAAATACTGTTAAATCTTGGGCTCCAAGTCTCACATTACGTCCCAATTTGTAGTCAGGACTGAACTTCTTTGGTGAGCCCCTTGTAAGCTACTAGTTGAGTGGCCTATCTACTGCCACAATCTCTTTCCTCTTTCCTAACCCCTTTTTTTCTCCTCCAGATTCAGAACTCCTACAGGATCCCCTGTTATCCCTGGGTTACTGTTAACCATGGATCACTCTCTAGTTCAGCTGCTGCTTCTTGGGTCTTTGGAGATCTCCATTAATCTAACCCAAGATGGGAGAGGATGGTCATCCCCGTCCAGTTGAATCTCTGATTGGTCAGACCCAAAAGCATTCCTAGAATAATACAGGTCCCAAGCTTTTGCTATTGCTGGACATAACTTCTCATAAATCAAAAGTATACCTTACTGAAACTTCCTGAGATTATATCAACCGAATTCTCTTCTATGTTTCGATACTTTTCTAATGCCTTGTCTTCTTTCAATTCCATTTTGGGGCACATCAGGGATTCTGCTACACGAGGTGAGAGACATATTCTTCTACTATTCCTATAGAAAGACTCATACCTTTGAGAACATATGTGGGACGCTCATATCTAAGGCTTTTTTTTTAATATGATGGTATTATATAAAATAATTCAAAGTCCACTAAAGTTTATCAGGTTTGGAATTAGAATGATTTTCTACGTCAATGGATAGAAATTTTAAAGAAGAAAGAGAGAGGAAAAAAAAAATAAAACCCTTGAAGTTCTGAGTTACCAGGACTATGGAGGGTATAGGGAATATTTTGGTCGAGAAATCTGAAGAAAAACTAACTCATTAGCAGGATGAACGATGGTCCTTGGATAGGGAAGATATCCCTCTTCTCTTTTCTCCCCTGTCCTCTTCCACTTCTTATATGAGGTTGTTAGATAAGATACCCTTTTTGCAAGAGGCCACCCACAGAGATGGATTGGCAAAGGTAGCTTTAGACAGTTGTGGGTTTGGATAGCAAAGATTCCAATAGTCTTTACACACAGAAAAACTGGATACTTTATTTTTCAGTTATCCATTTTGGTCTAGTGTATCAATCAAAATGAATGACTCATAAAAATTAAATAGAATGTCCGTGGGCTATTCTAAACTAAATATTGTTAGTTTAAGGTGAAGATGTGAAGATGAAAGTAGAATTACAAGAACAATGTCTTGAGGGCCTGTTTTCTTCCCCCAGTGTTCTTTTTTTTTTTTTTTTTTGCTTCTTTAAAGTATAGAATGTTATCAGTGGGTACTGATATGAGGTATGCTGGCCTCTGGTATTTTCTACCTCAGCAAAGAGGATATTGCTGAGATGTGCACAGCTGTAACAACTATGCCCTACATAAATGCATCTAGCCTGTCTTACATGACTTTTTATGTTCCCCAGGAACTGGGTCGATCTTAAGAAGTTTCTAATCTCATGTGTGTATGTGTTATATAAATTCCAGGGCCACTGCAAAAATCTGTAAGTATACCTATATTTTTTTCAAGGCAGTATTATTTTCAAAAAAATTTTAAAAGCCTATTCTTATGAATCAATTAATGGCACAAACAAGTTCTGTCTTTGCACAAATTCTGAGACCCCAAATTCAGATGAGTTCGGAGGAAACACAGAAGCCAATCAGAAGAGAAATAAGTAAACAATAAACAAACACAACCACAATAGTTTTACCTATGCATTAACAAAACATTTAACAATTTACATATTACATACAAGGAAAGCAGCATCTGCGATTTGTGATAAACATTTCCAATCTCTTTCTCTGGGGGGCAATTTTTTCCCCAAAGCTGTCTTTGTTAATACAATAGAAAAAAAAAAAAAAAGAAAGAAAGAAAGAAAAGAAGAAAGAAAAGGAAAAAAGAAAAAGGAAATATTTCATGTATATCAGAAATTCAGAAATTTAGGAGATGCTTTATATTTATCTTTAAGACAATTTTTATAAAAGCAACTTCTGAAGCACATTCTCTAATGTGCTTTTGAGTAACTGTATATCACTCTAAAGGTTTATTTGCTATACTTCTAAAACAGTTTCTAAATATTTGTAAGTCTATGAACAATGTATGATATCTATTATTAGCAACATTTGCATTGTGAGCAACACAAATTACTCTGTTTCATTTTAAAAATAAATGTCCCTCTGCCTTTCTTGCTGGTATACCTTTTCTTTTTAGCTTCTTTTCCATTTTTTTTTCATTCTTACTTAATATTGGCAGAAAATTCAGTGAAGAAAGAAATACAAATGAAGAAAGAAATGTATACCCTTTAGAAACAAAATCAGCAATAATAACTTCAAAACAATTGTTATAACTGGCTAAAGTTTATACCTAAGCAAAAATTCTCAAAAACACAAATGGAATTTTGATGTTGTATACATTCTGAAAGGACACTGATTTCATTATTTCGGATGTTGAAATTCTTTAATGGGTAACTTTTCTTTTTCTCTTTCTTAGATCCTGTGCTAAAGCTCCCACATGAGAGTTATTGATGATATTCAGGACACATACCCATTTATGGGTCCCTAGCTCTATGGGACTTAATGACACTCACAATAGCTATTAATTGGCAGGACAGACACAGTGTTCATTGATGAATGAATAAATAAATGATATTTTATGTATGTGGCCTGCTGTTTCAGAGAGAGATGGAGAAAAGAACTGTACTATGAAGAGAGTAACTAACTTAATAATTATTAATTAATTAACTTAACAATGAATACTGCAAAGGAAGTTACAGAAAGTACTGGTAGAGAAAAAAGAGAAAAAAAAATATGGTAAGATACAGGGAAAACAATATTAAGGAAATGAGTTATAACCAGGATAAAAAGAAGCAGAAGATCCTGCCATTTCTGTTCAAAAGTCCACAGGAAAGTGATGATGTTCTCACTGTCCAAGTCTGTAAGATAGTAATTCCCAATTTGAAAAACATGCTATCGTACAGTTTTATCTATGTAAATTCCATAGATATCCTAAGAATGTGTGTGTATGCTGTCATAGTGCGTATGAAAATAAAGTTTAACTCTGCATATCTCAGTATAGGAAAAGCACCATTATATAGTAAATATTTCAGAGCCTTTGTTAATTTTAGTTAGTATCATTGAAAAACAATGTTTTTCATTTAAAGAAAACTTTAAATGAGTAAGTTAGAATTTACAAGCAAATATGTTCTGAACCCAGCTATCTTTATGTACAAATGTATATCAAATATTTAGAAGAGAATGTGGGAGATAGTAACAAAAATAATTCCAAGAAAATCCAGTACTATAGTACATTTACAAAGAAGGCAGAAAACTCTGTACATTTCTGTACAACTTCCTGTGGCTCTATCATTACTTTAAAACAAAAAGTTTAAAAAAAACGACAACAACAAAGGAAGGCGAGGTAGATCCACCTTTTCTTCATGCACAATCTGACTTGAAGGTGAGAGAACTCATAGACGTTTTATGCCAAGCTCACGGTATTTATGATAGATGCTTATGTAAGAATAGTTCAAGCTGCCACACATGCCATGTAGACAAGAAGGCTCTAACTGGTGCAGGTAAATTTCACAGAAGCTAGTCAGAAGAACTTTTATTCATCTGTAGAGATATGCAATTCAAAGAATAACAGTTGCTATGTTTCTGAGTGTTTATGACAAGGTCTGGAAAACTCATTAAAGACTTTGGATCAAGGTAAGGAGGTAAACTTAGCACTGGGAAATTTTCTTCCAATACAGCTGAATAATGATCATTCCAATAAAAGTGTTTAAATAAATTATAATACTATACATGTAATAATAAAAACAGCATAACCTCAATAAAAAAAAAATTCCCATGGATTCTAAATGCACAGAAGTATACTGGGGTTGGAGTAGCACAGTACATCAGTAGTAGATATTAAAAAAACCTTTGAGTGGCAAGGTCTGTCTGGATCAAAACTGACTATTTGAATTAAGGAGGCTAAAAATAAGTGGGAAATGCTGCCTGGGAGTACATCTGATACAAATCAGTGTACTTGTGGTTGCAGGAGAAATTATTGCAGATGAAGCTTGGGTACAAGCCCTCCCTTGGTTGAATAACTAGGGCTGGAATATCAACATTATTACTATGAGACAAAGACTTTAATTACTGATAGTATACCTGACTCTGGACTTGGAGTCCACTAGCAGTGCCACTAAAGCATATAAAAAGGAAAAAAGTGCAAAGATTGAGTGCAAAGACCTTTAAGTGCAAAGATTGAGGGGGAACATTTCAAAAGAAAGTCTTCCATTCCAGGGAGAATGACAGAATAGGAGGAGCAGAGGCTCACCTTGTCACATCGATACAAGTAGGTAACACTCACATCAATAAATAACCTAGAAAACAGCCAAAAGACTGGCAGAATAAGCTCTACAAGTAAATGTAGAGAAGAGGCCACAATGAAGAGGGTAGGAAGGCTGGAGATGCAGTTGGGAACTAAAGGGACTTGTGAGACTCTCTGCAGGAGAGAGGGATTCTACAGACACAGAGAAGGAAGAGAGACTACTGAGGGAGCCCACATGGGGGAGGCAAATACCCATAACATTCAGCTTTAAAGACCAGAGGGGCCAAATTTCATGAGTTCTCACAACCCGTGGGACTTAGAGCATGGAATTTAAAAAAATCAGTGAGCTCACTCAGAGCTGGAAGGGCAAAAAGAAACTGGGTCCCTGCCCATAAAGAGTACAACAAACAGCCTGGAGACACAACATAAAAGTAGCAGTCGGAAAGGTGCCAGGGGCATACAGGAGGGAGAGTTATTTATTAATCTGAGAGCATGTCTTGTAGGGAAAAAATCCCTGGGGTACTCCACCAGGAACAAAGGGACCAGCAAGTGTCATCTTCCTTCCACATTCCCCAGCATAAACAATGACCATCTGCAGGACTCACTACCTAACTTGCTCATGTTGCCATCTTGTCCCATCATGCTATGCTTCTGGAGATATCCCTGCTCTGGACAGGCTGCCCCAGTCCCTGCACAGCAGGACCCCTCCCACAGAGGGCAGGTTCATGCAAATTTCCCCAGCACTCCTACCCTATATCACTGCCCCCTGCACTGCTCTTTGGCAGATCTACCCTCTCTAGTACCTTCTTGGCTGGAGCCTATACAGAGTAGTGTCACAGACCTGATAGCAAGCAGCTCTTACAGTGGCAAGCACCACACAAAATGATTCTTGACCCAGAGAGAGGGAAAGACAGCCACACTGTGGGCTGGCAGCAGACAACTGGTCTGGCTGTAGGCCCCACCTGCCAATAAAAATTTCTCAGGATACAACACAGGGAAAGTGCCCTCCAGTTTTGTGCTACTGCATCTCAGATAAACACCTACTCAAGTAGACTAGCCCCCTAACACTAGAGTTACCAAACACTGCCCACAACCAGCAAAAAGAGCTACTGCAAATGGCTGGACTGAAGGAAAAAGGAGCTCAGCCACAAGAAAAGGCACACACATCACAAATAGGAGACACCCCTGAAGTGACAGGTCCTGGTGGACAGGGGACACTGCATGACAGGGCACTAAAGGACCCCTTCTTCATAAGACCATTACCTTCAAGTGCAGGAGACATAGCTGTCTTTCCTAACACAGAAACAGACATAGAGAGTTAGACAAAATGAGGAGAGAAGAGAAATATGTCTGGAATGAAAGAACAGGCGATCACAGCAAGAGCCTAAGCAAAATGGAGATAAGTAATATGCCTGATAGAGAATTTAAAGTAATGATCATAGATACTCACTGAATTTAAGAAAAGAGTAGAGGACATTAGTGAAACCCTTAACAATAAAATTAAAACAGAACCAATAACATAAAAAACTAATGACATACTGTATAGTGACTAACATAATGTAATAATAATTTAAAAAGAACCAATTAGAGATGAAGGACACAATAAGTAAAATTAAAATACACTAGATGGAATAAATAATAGACTAGATGAAGAAGAGAAATGATTCAGTGAACACTGATGGAGGACACAGTAATTGAAAGTAATCAAGCTGAGCAGTGAGAAGAGAAAAATATGCAAAATGAGATTATATTTAGGGAACTTAGCAACACCATCAATTGTAATGACATTTGCATTATAAGGATCCCAGAAGAAGAGAAAGAAGAGGGGACAGAAAATTTATTTGAAAAAAAAAAAATAGCTGAAAATTTCCCAAAGTTGAAAATGTCCCAGAAATTCAGATCCAGGAGGCACAGGAGATCACCCAACAAAATCAACCTGAGGAGGTTCTCATCAAGACACACAGAAAATAAGATGACAAATAATAGTGATAAACGGAGAATTTTGAAGTCAGCAAAAGAAAGCAGTTACATACAAAGGACACTCCATTAGGCTATCCACTGATGTTTTAGGAGAAACTTTGCAGACTGGAAGTGTATGTCATGATACATTCAAAGTGATGAGTAGGAAAAATCTGCACCCAAGAATGTTCGATCCAGCAAAGCTAACATTCAGAATAGAGGGATAGATAATTTTCCAGATAAACAAAAGTTAATGAATTTACAATTGCACCAAAAGCCATAAGATACCTAGGAATAAACCTACCCAAAGAAGTAAAGGATCTGTAATCTAAAAACTACAGAACACATACGAAATAAATTGAGGAAGACAGAAAGAGATGGAAAAGCATTCCATGCTCATGGTTTGGAAGGATAATTTTAAAATGTCACGCTATCCAAAGCAATCTACACATTCCATGCAATCCCTATCAAAATACCATCAACATTTTTCACAGAGCTGGAACAAACAATCCTAAAATTTGTATGGAACAGGAAAAGACCTTGAAATCATCTGGGGAATGTTGAAAAAGAAAACCAAGCTGGCGTCATCACAGTGACTGACTTCAAGCTATAGTACAAAACTGTGATCATCAAGACAGCATGGTACTGGCACAAAAACAGACACATAGATCAATCAATGGAACAGAATAGAGAGACCAGAAATGGATCCTCAACTCTATGGTCAACCAATCTTTAACAAAGCAGGAAAGAATATCCAATGGAAAAAAGACAGTCTCTTCAATAAATGGTCCTGGGAAAATTGGACAGCCAAATGCAGAAGAAGGAAACTGGACCATTTTCTTACACCACACACAAAGATAAACTCAAAATGGATGAAAGACTTCAGTGTGAGAAGGAATCCATCAAAATCCTAGAGAAGAACAAAGGCAGCAAGCTGTTTGACCTCAGCTGCAGCAACTTCTTGCAAGACATATCTCCATAGGCAAGGGAAGCAAAAGCAAAAAGGAAGTATTGGGACCTCATCAAGATAAAAACTTTTGCATAGCAAAGGGAACAGTCAACCAAACTAAAAGGCAACCTACAGAATGGGAGAGATATTTGTAAATGACATATCAGGTAAAGGGCTGGTATCCAAGATCTATAAAGAACTTATCAAACTCAACACCCCAAAAATAAATAACCCAGTCAAGAAGTCAGATGGCATGAACAGATTTCTCCAAAGAAGACATACAAATGGCTAACGGACACATGAAAAGATGTTCAACATCACTAACCACAAGGGAAATACAAATCAAAAAACCTCAATGAGGCCGGAGGAGTCAAGATGGCGTAGAAGTAGCAGGCTGAGACTACTTCAGGTAGCGGGAGATCAGCTAGATAGCTTATCTAAAGATTGCAAACACCTACAAATCCAATGGGAGATAGAAGAGAAGAAGAACAGCAACTCTAGAAACAGAAAATCAACCACTTTCTGAAAGGTAGGACTGGCGGAGAAGTGAATCCAAAGCGACGGGAAGATAGACCGCGGGGGAAGGGGCCGGCTCCCGGCAAGCGGCGGAGCAACGGAGCACAAAATCGGGACTTTTAAAAGTCTGTTCCGCTGAGGGACATCGCTCCAGAGGCTTAACCGGGGTGAAGCCCACGCAGGGTCAGCGTGGGCTCAGGTCCCGCAGGGTCACAGAAGGATCTGGGATGTCTGAGTGTCACAGAGCTTACAGGTATTAGAACAGGGAAGCCAGCTACAGAGACAGAGCCGAGGAGTAAGCTCTAAGCTCGGGGTTACCTTGAACCGGTCGCAGGCTCGGTCAGCTCGGAGTGCGGCCGGAACAGGGTGATGGGAATAAATCGGCACTGTTCTCTGAGGGCACACTGAGGAGTGGGGCCCCGGGCTCTCGGCTCCTCCGGGCTGGAGACCGGGAGGCCGCCATCTTCATTCCCGCCCTCCGGAACTCTACGGAAAGCGCTCAGGGGACAAAAGCTCCTGAAAGCAAACCCGAGCGGATTACTCAGCCCGGCCCCTGGTAAGGGCGGTGCAACTCCAACTGGGGCAAAGACACTTGAGAATCACTACAACAGGCCCCTCCCCCAGAAGATCAACAAGAAGCCCAGCCAGGACCAAGTTCACCTACCAAGGAGTGCAGTTTCAATACCAAGGAGAGCAGCGGAATTCCAAAGGAGGAGAAAGCAAAGCACGGAACTCATGGCTTTCTCCCCATGACTCTTTAGCCTTGCAGTTAATTTAATTTTTTTCTTTTTCAATTTATTTTTCTTCTTCTGCTAAATTTTTTTAACTTTTACCCTTTTCTTTTTTTAACGTTTTTTAACTAGTTTATCTAATATATATATATATATATATATTTTCCTTTTTATATTTTTTCTTTATTGGTTTTCTTTTTTTAATTGTTTCTTTTTTTTTTTTTTTTTTTTTTCCTTTTTCTGAACCTCTTTTTATCCCCTTTCTCCCCCCTCACGATTTGGGATCTCTTCTGATTTGGCTAAAGCATATTTTCCTGGGGTTGTTGCCACCCTTTTAGTATTTTACTTGCTCCTTCATCTACTCTTATCTGGACAAAATGAAAAGGCGGAAAAATTCACCACAAAAAAAAAAGAACAAGAGGAAGTACCAAAAGCTAGGGACCTAATCAATACAGACATTGGTAATATGTCAGATATAGAGTTCAGAATGACGATTCTCAAGGTTCTAGCCGGGCTCGAAAAAGGCATGGAAGATATTAGAAAAACCCTCTCGGGAGATATAAAAGCCCTTTCTGGAGAAATAAAAGAACTAAAATCTAACCAAGTTGAAATTAAAAAAGCTATTAATGAGGTGCAATCAAAAATGGAGGTTCTCACTGCTAGGATAAATGAGGCAGAAGAAAGAATTAGCGATATAGAAGACCAAAATGACAGAGAATAAAGAAGCTGAGCAAAAGAGGGACAAACAGCTACTGGATCATGAGGGGAGAATTCGAGACATAAGTGACACCATAAGATGAAACAACATTAGAATAATTGGGATTCCAGAAGAAGAGGAAACAGAGAGGGGAGCAGAAGGTATATTGGAGAGAATTCTTGGAGAGAATTTCCCCAATAAGGCAAAGGGAACAAGCATCAAAATCCAGGAGGTTCAGAGAACCCCCCTCAAAATCAATAAGAATAGGTCCACACCCCGTCACCTAATAGTAAAATTTACAAGTCTTAGTGACAAAGAGAAGATCCTGAAAGCAGCCCGGGAAAAGAAGTCTGTAACATACAATGGTAAAAATATTAGATTGGCAGCAGACTTATCCAAAGAGACCTGGGAGGCCAGAAAGAGCTGGCATGATATATTCAGAGTACTAAATGAGAAAAACATGCAGCCAAGAATACTATATCCAGCTAGGCTATCATTGAAAATAGAAGGAGAGATTAAAAGCTTCCAGGACAAACAAAAACTGAAAGAATTTACAAATACCAAACCAGCTCTACAGGAAATATTGAAAGGGGTCCTCTAAGCAAAGAGAGACCCTAAAAGTAGTAGATCAGAAAGGAACAGAGACAATATACAGTAACAGTCACCTTACAGGCAATACAATGGCACTCAATTCATATCTCTCAATAGTTACCCTGAATGTTAATGGGCTAAATGCCCCAATCAAAAGACACAGGGTATCAGAATGGATAAAAAAACAAAACCCATCTATATGTTGCCTACAAGAAACTCATCTTAAACCCAAAGACACCTCCAGATTTAAAGTGAGGGGGTGGAAAAGAATTTACCATGCTAATGGACATCAGAAAAAAGCAGGAGTGGCAATCCTTATATCAGATCAATTAGATTTTAAGCCAAAGACTATAATAAGAGATGAGGAAGGACACTATATCATACTCAAAGGAACTGTCCAACAAGAAGATCTAACAATTTTAAATATCTATGCCCCTAACGTGGGAGCAGCCAACTATATGAACCAATTAATAACAAAATCAAAGAAACACATCAACAATAATACAATAATAGTAGGGGACTTGAACACTCCCCTCACTGAAATGGACAGATCATCCAAGCAAAAGATCAACAAGGAAATAAAGGCCTTAAATGACACACTGGACCAGATGGACATCACAGATATATTCAGAACATTTCATCCCAAAGCAACAGAATACACATTCTTCTCTAGTGCACATGGAACATTCTCCAGAATAGATCACATTCTCGGTCCTAAATCAGGTCTCAACCATTATCAAAAGATTGGAATCATTCCCTGCATATTTTCAGACCACAATGCTCTGAAGCTAGAACTCAATCACAAGAGGAAATTTGGAAAGAACCCAAATACATGGAGACTAAACAGCATCCTTCTAAAGAATGAATGGGTCAACCAGGAAATTAAAGAAGAGTTGAAAAAATTCATGGAAACAAATGATAATGAAAACACAACGGTTCAAAATCTGTGGGACACAACAAAGGCAGTCCTGAGAGGAAAATATATAGTGGTACAAGCCTTTCTCAAGAAAGGTCTCAGGTACACAACCTAACCCTACACCTAAAAGAGCTAGAGAAAGAACAAGAAAGAAACCCTAAACCCAGCAGGAGAAGAGAAATCATAAAGATCAGAGCAGAAATCAATGAAATAGAAACCAAAAAAACAATAGAACAAATCAACGAAACTAGGAGCTGGTTCTTTGAAAGAATTAATAAGATCGATAAACCCCTGGCCAGACTTATCAAAAAGAAAAGAGAAAGGACCCAAATAAATCATGAATGAAAGAGGAGAGATCACAACTAACACCAAAGAAATACAGACAATTATAAGAACATACTACGAGCAACTCTACGCCAACAAATTTGACAATCTGGAAGAAATGGATGCATTCCTAGAGACATATAAACTACCACAACTGAACCAGGAAGAAATAGAAAGCCTGAACAGACCCATAACCAGTAAGGAGATTGAAACAGTCATCCAAAATCTCCAAACAAACAAAAGCCCAGGGCCAGATGGCTTCCCGGGGGAATTCTACCAAACATTTAAAGAAGAACTAATTCCTATTCTCCTGAAACTGTTCCAAAAAATAGAAATGGAAGGAAAACTTCCAAACTCATTTTATGAGGCCAGCATCACCTTGATCCCAAAACCAGACAAGGATCCCATCAAAAAAGAGAACTACAGACCAATATCCTTGATGAACACAGATGCAAAAATTCTCGCCAAAATACTAGCCAATAGGATTCAACAGTACATTAAAAGGATTATTCACCACGACCAAGTGGGATTTATTCCAGGGCTGCAAGGTTGGTTCAACATCCGCAAATCAATCAATGTGATACAACACATTAATAAAAGAAAGAACAAGAACCATATGATACTCTCCATAGATGCTGATAAAGCATTTGACAAAGTTCAGCATCCCTTCCTGATCAAAACTCTTCAAAGTGTAGGGATAGAGGGCACATACCTCAATATTATCAAAGCCATCTATGAAAAACCCACCGCAAATATCATTCTCAATGGAGAAAAACTGAAAGCTTTTCCGCTAAGGTCAGGAACACGGCAGGGATGTCCGTTATCACCACTGCTATTCAACATAGTACTAGAAGTCCTAGCCTCAGCAATCAGACAACAAAAGGAAATTAAAGGCATCCAAATTGGCAAAGAAGAAGTCAAACTATCACTCTTCGCAGATGATATGATGCTATATGTGGAAAACCCAAAAGACTCCACTCCAAAACTGCTGGAACTTGTACAGGAATTCAGTAAAGTGTCAGGATATAAAATCAATGCCCAGAAATCAGTTGCATTTCTCTACACCAACAACAAGACAGAAGAAAGAGAAATTAAGGAGTCCATCCCATTTCCAATTGCACCCAAAACTATAAGATACCTAGGAATAAATCTAACCAAAGAGACTAAGAATCTATACACAGAAAACTATAAAGTACTCATGAAAGAAATTGAGGAAGACACAAAAAAATGGAAAAATGTTCCATGCTCCTGGATTGGAAGAATAAATATTGTGAAAATGTCTATGCTACCTAAAGCAATCTACACATTTAATGCAATTCCTATCAAAGTACCATCCATTTTTTTCAAAGAAATGGAACAAATAATCCTAAAATTTATATGGAACCAGAAAAGACCTCGAATAGCCAAAGCAATATTGAAAAAGAAAGCCAAAGTTGGTGGCATCACAATTCCGGACTTCAAGCTCTATTACAAAGCTGTCATCATCAAGACAGCATGGTACTGGCACAAAAACAGACACATAGATCAATGGAACAGAATAGAGAGCCCAGAAATAGACCCTCAACTCTATGGTCAACTCATCTTCGACAAAGCAGGAAAGAATATCCAATGGAAAAAAGACAGCCTCTTCAACAAATGGTGTTGGGAAAATTGGACAGCCACATGCAGAAAAATTAAATTGGATCATTTCCTTACACCACACACGAAAATAGACTCAAAATGGATGAAGGACCTCAATGTGAGAAAGGAATCCATCAAAATCCTTGAGGAGAACACAGGCAGCAACCTCTTCGACCTCAGCCGCAGCAACATCTTCCTAGGAACATCGCCAAAGGCAAGGGAAGCAAGGGCAAAAATGAACTATTGGGATTTCATCAAGATCAAAAGCTTTTGCACAGCAAAGGAAACAATTAACAAAACCAAAAGACAACTGACAGAATGGGAGAAGATATTTGCAAATGACATATCGGATAAAGGGCTAGTGTCCAAAATCTATAAAGAACTTAGCAAACTCAACACCCAAAGAACAAATAATCCAATCAAGAAATGGGCAGAGGACATGAACAGACATTTCTGCAAAGAAGACATCCAGATGGCCAACAGACACATGAAAAAGTGCTCCACATCACTCGGCATCAGGGAAATACAAATCAAAACCACAATGAGATACCACCTCACACCAGTCAGAATGGCTAAAATTAACAAGTCAGGAAATGACAGATGCTGGCGAGGATGCGGAGAAAGGGGAACCCTCCTACACTGTTGGTGGGAATGCAAGCTGGTGCAACCACTCTGGAAAACAGCATGGAGGTTCCTCAAAATGTTGAAAATAGAACTACCCTATGACCCACCAATTGCACTGCTGGGTATTTACCCTAAAGATACAAACGTAGTGATCCAAAGGGGCACGTGCACCCGAATGTTTATAGCAGCAATGTCTACAATAGCGAAACTATGGAAAGAACCTAGATGTCCATCAACAGATGAATGGATAAAGAAGATGTGGTATATATACACAATGGAATACTATGCAGCCATCAAAAGAAATGAAATCTTGCCATTTGCGACGACATGGATGGAACTAGAGGGTATCATGCTTAGTGAAATAAGTCAATCGGAGAAAGACAACTATCATATGATCTCCCTGATATGAGGGAGAGGAGATGCAACATGGTGGGTTAAGGGGGTAGGAGAAGAGTAAATGAAACAAGATGGGATTGGGAGGGAGACAAACCATAAGTGACTCTTAATCTCACAAAACAAACTGAGGGTTAATGGGAGGAGGGGGGTTGGGGGGATTATTGGCATTGGGGAGGGTATGTGCTATGGTGAGTGCTGTGAAGTGTGTAAACCTGGCGATTCACAGACCTGTACCCCTGGGGATAAAAATATATTATATGTTTATAAAAAATAAAATTAAAAAAAAAAAGAATATTGCCATATGTAAGATAATGAAAGATCTGCCATTCACATATTTTTGTTACTAAGCATAGCTATTAATATTAATTATACATATTTCTGGCAAATATTTCAGATAAAGTTAGTATGATTGTGTCAAAAGTCCTATTCTGAAATGCAAATCTATGCATATAAGATCACATTATATCTGAATCTAGACAGGCAAATCAAATATTATACTACTTTTGTGCTAATGAGTTCATTATGCTAACTACCTCTTTTTTTCTATAGTAAAATTGGAATCATAGTGTTTAAATTAAAAAAAAAAAAACTCAATGAGAGGGACACCTAGGTGGCTCAGTCAGTTAAGCGACTATCTTTGGCTCAGGTCATGACCCCAGAGCCGTGGGATCGAGTCCCACATTAGGCTCCCTGATCAGCAGGAAGCCTGCTTCTCTCTCTGCCTGCTCTGTCTGCTGCTCCCCTTGCTTGTGCTCTCTCTCTCTCTGACAAATAAATAAAATCTTAAAAAAAAAATAAAAAACACAATGAGAAACCACCTTACACCAGTTAGAATAGCTAAAATTAACAAGATAGGAAACAACAAATGTTGGCGAGGATGTGGAGAAAGGGGAACCCTCTGATACTGTTGGTGGGAATATAAACTAGTACAGCCACTCTAGAAAACAGTATGGAGGTTCCTCAAGAAGTTAAAAATAAGGTTACCCTACAACCTATTAATTGCACTACTGGCTATTTTCCCCAAAGATACAGATGTAGGGAAATGAAGGGACACCGGCACCCCAGTGTTCATAGCCTCAATGTCCACAATAGCCAAGCTGTGGAAGGAGCTGAAATGTCCTTCAACAGATGAATGGATAAAGAAGATGTGGTTCATATATACAATTGAATATTACTCATGCATCAGGAAAGATGAATACCTACCATTTACATCAAAGTGGATGGAACTGGAGGGTATTATGCTAAATGAAATAAGTCAATCAGAGAAAGACAATTATTGTAGGGTTTCTCTCATATGTGGAATATAAGAAATAGCACAGAGGATTATAGGGGAAGGGAGGGAAAACTGAATGGGAGGAATTCAGAGAGGAAGACAAACTATGAGAAACTCTTGACTCTGGGAAACAAACTGAGGGTTGCTGGAGGGGAGTTGGGGGGTGGGGTAACTGGGTGATGGTTATTAAGGAAGACATGTGATGTAATGAGCTCTGGGTGTTATACGCAACTGATGAATCGTTAAACATCTGAAACTAATAATATATTATATGTTGGCTAATAGAATTTAAATAAAAAATAATAATAATTTGCCCAAGGTAACTAAGCAGGTAGGCACTAGAGCTGAACACCAAAATTAAATACACTAACTCCAAAGTGCATTACTATCCATTATGTTATACTGCCTAATCTTATTAGAGATATGATAAGTATAATAATATGTGTTAGAGCTAAATAAAAAATATGGGCTAGGTGTTAAAACAAATTTATTAACAGACGAATGAACAACCAATTTTCAGAGAGGATTAATCAAGTGATATCAATTAATAAGAGAAAACAGAAGACACATTCTTTGGCTCTCTGCATGTATTGCTGTTTTTACAACAATGAAATCAACAACTTGGGAGACATCATTCTTAACCCTGTGGACTGTTGTTTTCATTTTTATTTCCCATATACTGCAAATTACACTATTTT
This sequence comes from Enhydra lutris kenyoni, assembly GCF_002288905.1. Taxonomy (NCBI): domain Eukaryota; kingdom Metazoa; phylum Chordata; class Mammalia; order Carnivora; family Mustelidae; genus Enhydra; species Enhydra lutris. The sequence continues at coordinate 519,160 of NW_019154154.1, read as the reverse complement.
CCTTTCTTTCATTTTCTGTTTCTGCTGTGTTGATGGAAAACACTGTTTTGGTTTAAATCCTAGCTTTATCATTGTTCTACAAATTAATTGACAGTCCATTAGTTCAATCAATGAACAGTTATTTACTACCCACCATGTGCCAGGCCTTTTGATGGGTGCTGCAGATAGAAATAATGGCCTCTGGCCTCATGAAGCTTAGATCTCCAAACTACTGTTTCTTCATGCATAAGGCAGAAATTGTACTCCATGCCTAAAATTGTGAATTAATGAGCAAATGTATCAAAAAATGTTAGCATAGTAGTGGCTGTCTTACTTATTCACTCACTTATTAATTTTTTTTATCCCTTTGTAGCCTGTGCTTCCTATTTTATTTTACTAATTTCTCCTGAAATAACCTGTTTTAAGTATCTGGAGTTCTGTTTTTGAATCCCAGATTGTCCCAACCCATTGTTAAACATTCTTGACAACCTACCTAACACTGATGGTGATGTGTCTAGGCTGTCCTGTCCACTGCTCACCTCTAGTACATTTATCCCATATGCCTCGATGAACTTCTTTGAAGGACTAGTATGTTTTCCTCCTGCCTAGAAATAAATTCTTCAGATTCTTTTATCTTCTGCCTGACCAAATGTCTTCATTCCTTTCCCTCTGAGTCTGCTCCAGAAGTTCATAAATTTTGGGGTATACAGGATTCACCTAAGAAACTAGTTTAATTGCATTATTTCACCATTACCCTCAATTGCTATATTCTGATTGTTGGGCCAATAAAGAATAATCCCTAACCTGAGAAATTCAACAGTCAGATCTATAGCTTTAGGAGGATTAGCAGAAAGTAATTTCTGTTGAATATCTACCACATATAATTGAATATCTACCAGATATAACAGATCAACCATATATAAAAGGAATTTTAGCTGATAGTTTCTGTGGTTTGATTCATTTAGGCCAGGTGAAACTCTGAGAGTTGAATACTATTGTTGCAATTATGTAGATATGGCAATATGAACTGAATTGTATCCCTCTAAAATTCCTATTTTGAAGTCCTTCTTTATTTTTTTAAGGCTTTATTTATTTATCTGACAGACAGATCACAAGTAGGCAGAGAGGCAGGCAGAGAGAGTGGAGGAAGCAGGAGCCCTGCTGAGCAGGGAGCCCAATGCGGGCCTCAATCCCAGGACCCCAGAATCACAACCCGAGCAGAAGGCAGAGGCCCAACCCACCGAGCCACCCAGGCGAATGTAACTATATTTGGAGATAAAGCCTTTAAAGAGGTAATTTAGTTAAAATGAGGCTATTAGGGTAGGCCCTAATCCAATCTGACTGATGTTCTTACAATACAGGGAAATTTGAACATCGGGATAAACAGGCACAGAGAAAAGATCATGTGAGTACACCGCAAGGAAGCAGCTATCTCTAAGCCAAGGAGAGAGGCCTCAGAAGTAACCAAACCTGCCCATACTTTAATTTCAGATTTACAGTCCCCAGAACTGTAGAAAGAAAAAAAAAAAATCTGTTGTTTAAACCAGACTGCTTATGGCGGTCCTAGCGAACTAATACATATTATAAATGAAGCCCAGAGTTACGTACATGTCTAAAGTCAACAGACTTAGATAGAAGTAGAGAATATGATCCAATCAGAGATTGTTTAATCTAAGTAAATGTGCTTTTGCCTTACCATGGGAACCTTGGTTCACATAAGCAGCAGCAGTATATCATCAGGTTACAGTGAAAGTTCTGTATATTCTCAAGGGAGATCATGACATTTCCAATATAGAGTTGTATATGTCGAGACTGAGTAAGGGTGATGGGACAAAACAACCTTCCTCTCAGAGTCCATTCTCCTCTTCCTAGTGTATGTTTCAGTGTTTCCCTCTAATGTCTACTGGCCATACAGTCTTCTTTCTCTGCCTAATTTTCTAACCGATGGGATTCCTTGTCAGCAAATGAAGGAATTTGCTGATTTCCAACTGTTGTTATTTCATGTCTTTATTGCATTAGAACAAAGAGGGCAGAACCATCATCTTCTCTGTGATCTGTGCTATAACTTTCACCTGCCAGGTTTAAATCTCTGTGAGCAGTCAATCAGTCCACAGGCTACATTGGAACCTGAATACTATTTCTTATCACTCATCTAACCTTTACTGTGTAAGAAAAACTCAACACTCATTTCATATTTTTTTTGCAATGTTTTTTAGACTTGTAGAAAAGTCCTTGAGTTTTGCCTATTTTTGTGGGTGTCAGCATTTTCAGAGACATGATTCACAGAGGATAGAATCACTTTCAAGGAGTGTGAAATTCTGAGTCCATAGCCTTATACTGTGAAGGTAAAGAAAAGGAATAGGGAAAATCTCTTGTATCTACAATGAATTTCAAGAGGCAAATTATAAATAACTCAGAATTTTCACCCAGTTATTACATAAGCTTACATTTTGCTATTCAAGTACATAATCAAAATAATGAAGGTGAAACCTTTTATTAGAAAATGATACATCCTTTAGATTGAGACACTGAACTGCACCCAACTGCAAAAACAAAATGTCCTAATGAGGCTGAAGTTGTGAGATTAATTGCTGCCTTATATTCATTTTTAATGAAGAGTAACAATTGACTTGACAGGCTAATTATTAGAACATCCTGGGTCCACAGTATGTAATAAGAGTTATAATGTACCAGTCAATCAAAATCTTTCACTTCTGTTATTGTGCTTGAAATCCTCAACTTCCTTTGTTTGTCACATTAACTGGATGACATATGGAAATTACTAAAGGTGTTATCCTCAAGAGAGAAGAAAAGCATGAAATATTCTGCTCATATTTCTATTGCAATTGATGTTGTGAAATAGCTTTGGATACATTGAACATGAATTTTTCCAATATGATAATAATTATATTACCAGGGGGCATACTGAAATGGAAATTTTGATAAGAAGCACTAAAGCTTACTGCATTTTATTGTTAGACAGCATATGTTCTGATAGAATGGAGAGAGATTAGATAAATTTTACAATGCAAAACTCTAATGAAAGGTAGGTTGGAAGATACAATGATAGGTAGAAGTTATTGCTGATGTTGCTAGATTGTTTTAATATAAATTTTCAGTAGCTCCATGTTTGCTGTATAAAAAGTGGAAAAGGTATATTTTCTCATTTTTAAGAGCTTATATTTATAATTTGTTACCCTAATGTGTGTGATTTGTGTGTGATTCCTCCTTCCATTTGCAATTCAAACTTTCTGGCGTACTTGCCCAATCATGTTTGTACAGTACTCCCACATTTATACTGAGAGCTCCAGCCATCAAAACAGAGAGAGGATGCTATACTGAAAAAGACGAATGCAAAGTTATTGATACAGAAGTCAACAAAAAAGAGAATGAGCATTGAAATCCTGTTGGCAATACAACATGAATGAGAATTCAAGAAGATTTTCAAGATGTCAGCAAGATATTCTTGACAGAACAGTAGATGCACTTCAAAGATGTCTTTGCATCACACCTGATGGGAAGAAGTAGGATTTTGTCTATTTAACTAATAGTTAACACAACCAAAGTGACTCACTCAGTACTTTCTTATCACTTAGAAACTTTGTTTTATAACTATTGAAAGAACTTTTTCTATACATATTCTGATAAACATATTTGTCATATATCTCTCTTAAATATCTGCAAAAAATAAAAACATGAGAAAAGTTATTTGGTCAAATGGTATCTACAATTTCTTCTCAACCCAAGTTTTTTGAGATATTCTCTGACTTGGTGTAAAAAAGTCTATATTTTTCTACACAATTTGTCTCCTGGGACACCAAGAGAATTGGTAATGTACTATGTTTAAAACAGTGCTTACTACTGTCCTTGATATTTTCTCCCAAGTTGCTGTCAATTCTTTGTACATTGATGCTGTTGCTTTCTTCCCTTCACCAAAAATTGTCAACAGATTAAGAAATACCACCCAGAACTCCTATGGTTTCTGTAATTTTTTTGATCTGAAACATAGAGGGGTTGCATTTGTCTGCAAAGACAACAAGAAATAATAACCAAGTTTGGGGGCCACCCAGGTGGGTGGCTCAGTCAGTTAAGCTGGTTAAGATTTAAGGATCTCAAGTTCAGCCTCATGTTGGGCTCCATGCTAGTAACAGAGCCTACTAAAAAAAGAAAGAAAGAAAGAAAAAGGCACAAGTTTGTGCACACATGCATGCACTATATCCCACTTGTCACCAGGTAAGATGGGCTCTTTCCCAAGGCATCATATAAGACGTATTTACTGTACTTTGTAGTTCCAGTCATTATCCTATTTATAAAGGATATGATAAATCTTTTTCAAAACAGGGCTTTTCATTGGAAATCCAGATCCAATACAATACTTGCAACTGATCAAATCAAATGGGATAGAGATACATGCATATCCACTAAATAACTAAAGGAAACTTTGCAAATAAAAACAAGGATAATGGATTGTCTTGATTCTGATCATATGCCCTTAATCCCTGCTCATGAGGTTGCTCTTTAAAATGCACTAGCTTTGAGTAAATAAGTAAATATCTCAGGCCCACCTAATCTTGGACCTCATTGTTTTGTCTAGCTTTGACTTTCTTGTATACCTTTCAGGGTATGAAAGGCATACGTTGTAATACAAAGTTTTATTGCAAGGGCTTTGCTACACTAAATATGAAAGTATTGTTTTGCTTCTGCTCTTGATTCATCTGTTTCTTCCAATCTCAGGACTACATTGACTGTATTTATTTGCCAATTCTCTCTCTTATTCCCTTATAATGCTTCATCACCACCCACCTCAGTCTTCTCTTTTTTTTTTTTTTCATTTTACTTAATTATTTTGCTGACCTACATTTGTTTTCACCAATGTATTTATTTCATCATTTCATCATTGGCCAGTTTTTTCTCAAGAATGGATCTCAGTCTACCCAGTCCTTCAAGACAGCGATTTTCAGACAAATTTTTGGACTATATGTTTCTATCAGTAAAATAATTGTATATGGAGGTATGTAATTGTACATGTGGATATGTGTGTACTACTCTACTAATTTTTTAAAAATATTTTTATTTATTTATTTAACACAGAGAGAGATCACAAGTAGACAGAGAGGCAGAGAGAGAGTGGGGGAAGCAGGGTCCCGGCTGAGAGAGAGCCCGATGTGGGGCTCGATCCCAGAACCCCGAGATCATGATCTGAGCCAAAGGCAGAGGCTTTAACCCACTGAGCCACGCAGCTGCCACTACTAATTGTTTTTTCGCCCAACTTCTACTCATATCTGATTAGATCACCAGTGAAAAACCTTTTGTTTCCTAATATTGCTGATAACACACCTGGGCATAGGAGCAAAGCTGTCAATTCTGCTATCGTTTTATTATTTGCTTCTACTTGTATTAGTTTAGTTTTTAATCTATATGTCTTTATATAAATATTTTAAACCCATTTTTGTGAGTGTAAATGTAAAGTTAGATAGCATAGTCTATAAACCCTCTCAGCTTAGAACATGTAAATTTCAATAAACTGAAAGAATCTCAGAGTGAGTATGAGCCTCTGAATTCCTGAGTCGTAGGTTTCTCTTCCCTTACTCAGATTGCCTCCCATGTGTTGATGTGTTTGACACAGGGTCACCTGATGAATTAAATGAGGGAACATATCAAGTATCAAGCCTTCTATTAATTATAAATGAAACTTTATTTCTTTAATACGTCAATATAGGTACAGGTATAGATAGAGATGGGGCAAAGATATTGATATTGTATATTCTTTCTTCATTTCAATGGTTAGTCTTGTATAATCTTGAGAATGTACTGATTCCATTTGAGATCACTGCTCTAAAATAACACTTTTGATCTCCTTGTCACAAAGTCCATGACTCCATTGTTTACATCTTTCTTCAATTCTAGTTGTGCTAACTTCTCTATCTACATAAACTTTATAAGTTAGAAAACAAAAAACAAAAAACCAAGCATTCTGCAAAAGGCAAACCAAACAGCAATAAAAGAAATTCTGTCTCCATGTAGTTTTCTTGTATCTGGTTTTGAAAATGTTCCCCCTTAGGTATGGAGCAAGGGAAAAAATGAACATACATCAAAATATGCCAACTTGTGGGGTGCCTGGGTGGCTCAGTGGGTTAAGCCTCTGCCTTCGGCTCAGGTCATGATCCCAGAGTCCTGGGATCGAGCCCCACATCGGGCTCTCTGCTCAGCAGGGAGCCTGCTTCCCTCCTGCCCCTGCCTGCCTCTCTGTCTACTTGTGACCTCTGTCTGTCAAATAAATAAATAAAATATTTAAAAAAAATGCCAACTTGCTTTGAAATCTTACAGTTGCTGATAAAAAGTAATTCACCTTTAGCTTTTTCTTATCTACTATGAATAAATTATATAGGCAAATTTCTTTTCTCTTCATTTTCTTTTTTTACTAGGAGATGGATAATACTGGTAAGTAGAGGTTAAATCACTCTTGTCTTCCTTTTCTGCTTTATTTTGCTGCTTTGAATTTTGGTTTTTGTTTGTTTGGTTGGTTTTTATTTAAATTCCAGTTAGTTAGCATACACTGTAATATTAGTTTCAGGTATATAATATAGTGATTCAACACTTCCATACAACACTTGGGGCTCATCACAAGTGCCCTCCTTCATCCCCATCACCTACTTCACCCATCTCTCCACCCACCTTCATTCTGGTAAACAACTGTTCTCTACAGGTAAGAAGAGTCTGTTTCTTGGTTTGCCTCTCTGTCTTTTTTCCCTTTGCTCATTTGTTTTGTTTCCTAAATTCCACATGAGTGAAATCATATGGTATTTGTCTTTCTCTGACTGATTTACTTAGCTTAGCATAATACTCTCTAACTCAATCCATGTTGTTGTATAAATACTCAGTTATTGACCATCTACCTTGTATGAGGCATCTGTTAAAGACTAGAAATGAAAAATATGCTCATAAAGTCCTCATGGAACTCAGAGTCCAGTGAGGAAAAAAAAAAGCACACATATTCAATTCCAATAAAATCTTATATGTGTACCCCACATATAAGAATATTAGCAAGGGAATAATTGATTCCCTTAGAAAGAAGAGAATTTGGCCTTAAATGATGAATGGCCATTCTGACAGGAAAACATGGAAGATCAGAACCTTATATGAAAAAGGAAAGCTAGAGAAAATACAGGGAGTCTAAAAACTGCTTCCTTCCATGTTATGTTTAATGACTAAGAGAGGAAAAGAGAATGACTACACACACTGCTCAATTTAGTTATTTTGTCCAAAAGCAGAAAACCTCAAACGTAGCCAAATTAGGATGTTTCATTAATGTTATTTCATGAGCAATTCATTTATTTTTAAAATTTTGAAGATATTTTTTGTATATACGTAGAGCTATTTTTCTTATGAACAGTAGAATAACAATGTTTCTAGTCAACTTCATTATATAACAAATTCATTTGAGGGCAAATGGTAGCTGAGAAAACTATAATAGATTCTAAGAAAAGGCAGGAAACAGAAAGGCTGAGGATTTGTAGGGAGGAAATCATATACATGGGGTGCCTGGGTGGTTCAGTTGGTTAAGGTTTTGGTTCAGGTCATGATCTCAGGGTCATGGGATCCAACCCTGTGTCAGGTTCTGAGCCAGGCATAGAATCTACTTCATATTCTCTCTCTCTCCCCTTTGGTCCCTCCCCACCACTTGCATGTACTCTCTCTCTCTCTTTCTCTCTCAAATAAATAAATCTTAAAAAAAAAAAAAAGAACAGAAAAAGAAATCACATACACATTCTTCATTCTGTTTCTATAGAATAGCCCAGTTTTGAAGATTTTATGTCATTTATCTGTCTCATAAAAATTAACTTTCACAAGAGTTTAATTTGATAAGCTTATATCATGAGACCTAAAGGAGAGAGGAGCAGCCAGCATATAATTGGACAGGGTAGTTTCCTAACAGGCATTATGACTGAAAGTGAGCAGAAGGAAAGATGTGCCTACAAAAATAATTTATTCAACATTTTGCTTTCCTTAGCTGCTTAGCATAAATACATCATTTTGTTTCACACTAACAATTTAACACATGTGCATAGCATCCTTTCCTGTCATATATATCACAATATCATATGTATTATGAATGTATAATGTCTATCTAAATACACAACATACACACACACACATACACACCTCCTCCCTGCTTCCCAAAAAGAGAGGCAAGCATAAACCCAAGGTATAATCTCAATAGCTTCATGATCTCTAAATGACTTGCATTCTTTTTCTTGTTTTTTTTTAATCCTGTTTTTTCTTCTTTCTAGATATCCCACAACTTATGCAATATGTGTCCATAATCAGTATTTCCTTTATTAATAGTATGGAAAAGAAGGGGGGAAATATAGTTTTGGTGTTTGGGTATAATGTAATAAGCAAACACCATATCTGCTTCTGTGATTGTTCAAATCTATAACCTATATTTGTGGTGCTCCTCCTCCTGCTGATATTCCCCTTCTTCATGCAAACAACTTAGGTAACTGGAATACTTTCCCTAAACTTCAATTTTAAAGAATCTGATTTTCTGGTGATTCTGCTTAGATACAACTTTAGTGGTCTTTTAAAATTTACAACTGCTATATTAATTTAAAACATTATACTCTGAAGATCTTATATTCTGCTCTATTCCCTTCACCTAACAGAAACCTATTTACCAATGATAAAATTATTTTTTGTCTATAGATCCAGTGGCATAATGCCTCAAAGGGATATAAGATATTATCAGCTTCTAATATAATATAACCATTTTTGTATGCTTTGGTGGAGGATAAACCCAGAGTGGCAAAAATGAGATTAATTTTAGAGAAGATCAAAGAGTGTACTTTACTGAGTCACTGCTCCCACATCTGCTCTCTGGTTCCTGGACTTCCATATTCTGGCAATAAAAACAGCACTATATAGATACATGGTTTGGAGAACACAGCATATGCCCCATAATAGCACTCTCAACCAAATGGTGTTGGTAGCATTGTCCTGTCATTTGTTAATATTTTTTATCAGAGCCATGTAGCATGTTAAGAGCTCTTTCTCTGAAGTTAACTACTAAAAGGATCATGGTTTTCATCCCCGTTTTAGGACCCAGCTCTTCCATTGTGAGAATGATACTGGTCAAATGTTCCATCCATTCTGTCTTGGACACTTTGGGAACCATTGCATCTGCTCAAAGTTCAGACTAGTTGAAAGAGTCAGTCACAATATAAACTGGTAGTGATTTTTCTTGCTCCAGGACATGCACACAAATGTCACAATTTCTTATTTCACCTGGGAAATGGGTTTGAAAACCAAAATGTTTTCAAACTGCTGAACAGCCTTTGAAATATTGTTGGTCCTTCTTAGTGATGGAGGAACAGAAAATAAAAAGTATTTCATTAACTTTAGAGGTAATATCCCAGTATGCTTCCAGTCTACTCCAACTCCAGAAACTCTCCTAAAGTGAAATCTAAAATGTTTTCTTTGGCTATATGATCTCCTACTCTGTGGTACTCTTATTTAACACTTTTTTTTTTTTAAATGGGAAAGATTGATTTTATTTATTTATTTTTAAGATTTTATTTATTTATTTGACAGAGGGAGAGAGATCACAAGTAGGCATAGAGGCAGGCAGAGGGAGAAACAGGCTTCCTGCTGGGCAGAAAGCCCAATGCGGGACTTGATCCCAGGACCCTGAGACCATGACCTGAGCCGAAGGCAGAGGCTTAACCCATTGAGCCACCCAGGTGCCCCCATTTAACACTCCTATCTATAGTACAAACTCTTACTCTCAGGGAAAGAATACAAGAGTGTGGTAGACTGAATATTGGCCCCCAAACTGTCCATATCCTCATCCCCAAAACCTCTGAATATGTTTCTTGACATGGCAAAAAGTCTTCTCAGAGGTGATTAAGTTAAGGAACTAGAGATGGGAGTTCATCCTGAAGTATCCAGGGAGGACCAATGTAATAACAAGGGTCCTTGCAAGAGGGAAACAGGAAGGTCAAAGTCAGACAAGATGTGATAAAGGAAGGAGAAGAGGAGCAACCTGTGGCCACAAGGCAAGGACAAGATTCTCCCCCAGAAGGAACACAGTCCTGTTTAACCTCATGGACTTCTGACAACTAGGGCTAAAAAATTAAAATGTTTTTGCTGTTTTAAGCCATGAAATTTGTTGCAGGCAATCTGTTAAAGCAGGAGCTGAAAATGTATACAAGTAGTAAAAGGATACTACTGGCTTAACTGGGGAAAATAAACTATTTCCATAGCTAATACCAGGAGCTGCATTATTTTATCACCTAAAGCAATAAGGTCAGGGATAGTGTTTATAGTTGAAGTTGTTTTTTATTAAGTTAAGCTTCAATAATCCCATAATTTCTAGGTTTTTGTTTGTTTTTTGTTTTGTTTTGTTTTGTTTTGTTTTGACAGGTAGAGAGAGAGAGGAGGAAGCAGGCTCTCTGCTGAGCAGAGAGCCTAATGCCAGGCTCGATCCCAGGACCCTTGGATCATGACCTGAGCCAAAGGCAGAGGCTTTAACCCTCTGAGCCACCTAGGTGCCCCCATAATTTTCTAGATCTTATCAGGAATTTTCAGGGGTCAGATTAAAGATCCGAACAGGAATGGTATGGAAATTTTCACCCCCCCCCTTTTTTTTGTAGGTTTTCAGTGGTGGCACTAGTATCTTTGAATTTCCTGAGGGTATGTCATTACTCCTGTAGGGAGAAGAGTCTCCTAAAGCTTTATCCTGACCATTCCTGCAATAATGACATTTACAGTGTAGTCAGTGATGCACTCTTCCATTTTCTGAGAGTATTCATATTATTCATCTTAGAATATGCGAAGGAAAAAAAAATCTAGGATGAGTTTAAGGTAATAATCAGTCCTCTTCTATCACGCAAATGCTACAAGCACCCCCTCTTCCTAGTAGGCCATGGTAATACTGGATACATCATACCCAGTGCTTTCCAAAATTGTGAACTATTTCTCATTATCCTGTATAAAGTTGTTCTGGATATTAATCCTGGTCTCTTTATGGAGAGCTACTGATAGATTCACGGTATGTATTTGTGGTTGTAAATGTGTATACAGTTTCCCCTTTAAGAGACCATAACAATTGTAATTTATTTCAAGTAACCTCCTGGCTCAAGTATATTTGCAGATAATAATTTTCCACGTGATCTGGTTACTTTTCAATCTGCTATGCTCAATATAATAACCATGATGAATGAACAGATGAACATAAAAGATCCAATACAGCATTGCAATATCTCAAAGTCCGTGATAATACTTCTTTCTAGATATTTGGTCTTTCCGGGATTTTTGCTATTTCAATGTTGGTTAACTAACTGGATCCAGATTTGCTTTATCTAAACCAGAGGCAGCAGCTGGCTTCTTAAGCTCACTCAATACATGCAGAAACTCCACTGAGAGTAACTATTTCAATAAATCCAGCCTGATCCAAAATTATGTTCCCCAGGCCCCTCCTGGGCTAAGCTTTCTCAAAATCCAATCTTACAAATAATTTCCAGGCTCTGACTACACAAATTAGTAAATTCCTATAAATCCTTCTGCTACTAATTCCTAGCTTCACTGTTCTAATTCTGTGTTTCATTCTCTGTATGTATTCACGATTATGGTCAGTAGTCTCTCAACAATACAGATATCGTTTGATTTCTCTTGCATAAGAAACATGGATTTTCTTTCTTTCAAAAATGATATTTCATGAGGATTCAAGAGATCTGGGTTCTCCCACTGATCTTATTCTCATATACTGCACCATAATTGTCCCAGTGATTGGGATATATTAATTCTAGAGCTGTGCTTGAATTTTACATAAGAGAACTGTGAAGTCTATAAATTGAACTGACTTTTGATTCAGCAATCTACAGACTTAATCTCTAAGTTTTTGTTTGTTTGTTTGTTTGTTTGTTTTAAAGATTTTATTTATTTATATGACAGACAGAGATCACAAGTAGGCAGAGAGGCAGGCAGAGAGAGAGAGAGGGAAGCAGGCACCCTGCTGAACAGAGAGCCTGACTCGGGGCTCAATCCCAGGACACTGGGATCATGACCTGAGCCGAAGGTAGACGCTCAACCCACTGAGCCACCCAGGTGCCCCGTTTGTTGGTTTTTTTGTTTGTTTGTTTGTTTCTTGGTGATCTCAGCCCTAAAGCTGTATATAAAAGGAGATTTTTTTCAGCCTAGTCACAGAAAGGCCCTGAGTTTCAGTCTGTGCCTTGAGGCAAGGATTTTAAGATGTGAGCTTGTCAGTCTTTTGCTTTTAAAATATGGTTTTAAAATATTTTAAAATATGGAAAACTGTCACTAACAACTCTCTTTACCCATGCTTACAGAATTATTCAAACTTTCTGAGCTGTTGTAGGACAGCAGTTAGTCACCCAAAGCTTTGCTCATGTTGAACACATGGTTCCAGGTGACCACAGGGAAATACTTAATTAGCTGTTATACTGCTGATTACCTTGGGGCAGTTACTTTCCAGTTCTAGAACATTAATGGGACTCTCAATGTCATTTCCTGCATTTCAATGCCATTGCCCATTATAAATACCCCACATTTCACTGATGGTCTGTTGCATGGAATTCAGTGTAAATCTTTGTGCCTGTTACTTTGGATATTTGGTTTAGATAAATTCACTCTTAATAATACCTTAAACTTTAATAATCAAAGATAAAACTAAAATAGACTTCAGAAAGGACAAATGTGGGGAGAGCTCTTGAGATTTAGGTAGGTTAATGTCCTATCTGTTGGTTAAAGCTGATAATAGTAGTTAAATTGATAGCAGAATGGACTAGACAGCAATAACAGAAACTACTACATGACAAAACAACTGTATCCACATGTTAGTGGGTATAATGCAATGATTAAGAGGGTGGGTTAGTAAGTCAGGCTGAATGGGGTCTAGATCTTAGGATCCTGGGATCATGACCTGGGATGAAGGCAGACACTTAACCAATTGAGCCACCCAGGTGCCCCAAATAAATAGATCTTTAAAAAAAACTACTAAATAGGGACGCCTGGGTGGCTCAGTTGGTTGAGCAGCTGCCTTCGGCTCGGGTCATGATCCCAGCGTCCTGGGATCGAGTCCCACATCGGGCTCCTTGCTCATCAGGGAGCCTGCTTCTCCCTCTGCCTCTGCCTGCCATTCTGTCTGCCTGTGCTTGCTCTCTCTCCCTCTCTCTCTGACAAATAAATAAATAAAATCTTTAAAAAAAAAAAAACTACTAAATAAAAAACCAAACATGAAACATGACAGGTCCCTTTAGTAATTCATTTACTGCTTGAATCACTGGATGCCCTAGCATATCACTAGGCAGGTGATTCAGAGTTTTGTTCAACGACTTGCAAAGGCCAGTTTGGACCCAAGATTTTCTAGTCCTTTTGCTAAATTACCTTCAGTTTGACAGTGTCTCTTCAAACACCCTATGTTGACAGGGCAGTGTAATACACGGTTGAGGAAAGCAGTAAAGATCTTTCTCCTCCAGCCCCAGATGATTTCCCTTTGTCTACAACTTCCCATTGGCTACAACTAAACCATGTACCTTCTCTGTGATTGAGAAAGAGACCAGGAAAGCTGGCATTTTTTTCACCCCTGTAAGTGGTTAAAAAGTAGGAAGCATCACTTAGAATACATGAAATAACTGGAAGAATGACAGCTAGTTGAGTAAGGAATATATTGATGTATCACATGCTTCATTGACAAGAATAATAGACTCTTAATTATTTCAAGTCTGCTACAGCATCTTCTGGGTTACTCCTTAGTGCAATGTAACCTGGTAACCCTACACTATATTCAAATCTTAAAAAATGATGTGAAAAGCATTCCAATGTCCATCCACTAATACTGCATGATTACAAAGCCCAATCACCTGCTTTGTCATCAAAGGTGTTCATTTTGGCATATAGCATCCAGCAACGGTAACATTCCAAATAAGCAGTTTTCTCATGAGAAAGAGATGTCGAGGAAACAAATTCTACAGTATTTCTGTTTCCATCTTATTCTCCCATATTCTAGGTTCATAACTGCTGAGGCAGGAGTGGCAAACACAAGGTGTTAGTGCCAGGATTTATGGTGGTCAAAGCCTGATCAAAAGAGAACATTTTTCTTCTATGCTCATGTCTCCTGTTTCCAGATCTTTACTACGTAAAATAAGAAATATATATGGTATAAATTCAGGGTGGTGAACCACAGCAAACCATGGTTCCCTTCTGTCCCATTTCCCTAGCATTCCAGATTTTAGACAAGGAAAAACCACCCCACAATGGAATCCCTTGTTATCTCCGTTTCATCTTCCTACTTTCCTCTTCCTTTCCTAATTTACCCATAAATCAGGAAGGTAAGTGTTACAAACAATTATCATGAACAGGGATATTGCTATGGTATCACAGAGGGAAATGTTACTTGATTTTTTAGCAGAAACCTTTGTAATACAAGTTTTGAATTAAAGCAAAATTCCTTCAGTTTGTATTTTATTATGCATTTTTATGACTTGGAAGTATAGTCATATGAAGTAGAGATTCTTTTGATTACACTATTAAAAACGTATTTCCTCAATCTATCATCTATTACATATGTTGCTACTTGGGAGTTACTTGAAGTTTATAACCAGGATATTGAAATTCTTAATAGAAATTCTAGTATCCAGGGATCTTTTTAACAGCATGGGTGAATTTAAGAGGAAATAAATATTTCATATTTGAGCAAAATTTTGTAGCTTCCGATGGTTTCCTGATTCATGTAGGTGCTTCCTTTCTGACCGATGTTTCTTTCAATAAAGACTGAAGCCACTGTTCTACCTACTGAACTCTACCGTTTGTAGACAGCTTTGCTTCTGGATCTCAGGTACATGTTAAATCTCTCCCCTAGGGGGAAAATATTTGAAGTGCCCAAAAATGTATTATGAAATTCTCTTTCAGAGGGATGGTTGATGAAAATATAATGTGCCACGTTTTCTTTTAACACCTAGGGCTAATGCAATATTTTCTCTTATTCTCCCATAAGATGTATAGGTACATAACTGCCAAGGCGGGTGTGGCAAACACAAGGTGTAAGCGTCAAGATCTATGGTGGTCAAAGTCCGCATGTGTCACATCCAGTCTGAGTGCTGCAGCACCCCTCTCCTCCAGCCTCAGGGTCCACTCTCATTTTTGATCCTTAGACAAATGAATGCAGCACTGACAAGGGCGAGAGCAGATGTCTCAGATGCAGACTGCCATGAGATGTAACCATTAGCCCCGATTTATGAAAACAGAGAACAGAGTCCAATCTTGCTAGAGTTTTTAAAACCTCAAGGAATGGGTGTAAGAGAGGTCATAGAAATCCCACTGTGACTATCCTGACTAAAGACACATTCTAGAGGGGGCAAATTCCAGACTAAAAGCAGGCTGGTCTTCTGTGAGTTTTCTCCTGACAGAAATTAGCAAATGCACTTCCTCATTTTAACTAATGGGACCTGTATATTTATGCATCTAAGTGTTCATGTGACCGATAGTATGTACTCAAACACTGAAGCATGTTTCATTAACAGAAAAGTAAATGAATGGATAGATGAATAAAAGTTGACTTACCTTCCATATCCTAAGTTCTGTAATTGTGACTATAGGAAATTACTTTGTAAAGTTTCTCCCTTTTTTTGTTTTAAAACCTGATAGTCTTATTGGTATCTCAAAATGACTGTAACACAGACTGACCTATGTTAGTTCTGTTTAAAAATTTTATATCTTATTCTCTGGCTCAATAATATCTATACAATCATCCAAAACAGAAATTTTGATCACTTCATTTTTTAATTCTTTCACTAACTGAGTCCCTTGGATCTTGGTATTCAACATGCTTGGTATTCATCCCTATACTCCATCCTACCTATTCCTGCTGCAGTTGAGGGACACATTACATTTTACTTGGATAAGTGAAATAGTATCTTAAAAAATTGGTTGCTCTTTAGTCTCAAGGATCTCAAACTCTTTCTCTGCGGTATCTAAAAAGAATGAAATAAATTATGAATCTGATTCCATCCCTCACTTGCTTAAATCTCTTTAATTTATCCTCACTGCAAAGGAGATATAACCAAAATGTGCTAGCATCATGAATATCATCGATTTTTCAGGAATATTGTCAAGTTCTAACTTTTTTATGAATACATTTCCTATCATATCTGTTTCACAAGTAGACTGGGCACTACTTTTCTCATAGTAAAATTCTTCTGGTGCCTAAGAGGTACTCAATAAAGGAATAATAAATAAATGAAAAATACAGATTACTGAACTGAAATCTATTTCCTTACACCTCCTCTTTTATCCTAGATATTACCTTAGGACCTTAAAACTTGAATTCTCTTTTGTAATAATTTAGAGATAGGAAAACTATTCCAATAACTTAAAGATATTCCTTCATAGAACTGTGAATCTAGCTCAAACTCATCTCTTTCCTGCACTGATCTAATTCTTCATTCTCTTCTTGAATTATATCTTTTATGTTTTTGTCAACTACAGAACTATCCAAACATAAGCAGAAGAAAAGAGAATGGGGGCACCCGGCTGGCTCAGTTGGTAGAGCATGAGACTCTTGATGTCAGGGTTGTGAGTTCGAGCCCCATGTTGAGGGTAGAGATTAATTAAAAACAAAAATAAGAGAAAAGAGAATGCCTACTGAGTCCTAAATGACTAGCTTCAAGAACTAGCAGAGTTAGAATAAGTTGTTTTGTCAATATTATCACTACCAACCCCAAACAACTCTGGTTTATATGAAGCAAATTCCAGACATAAGAGCATTGCAGACATAACAGCATTAATGGCATAAATATTTTGGTATGTATCTTTCTTACACTGACATGGTTTCATGACCCCACTAATCATCCTGGTCATTGTCCTCTAGATATATTTTATTTGCTTTATGTCCCTCCATATGTGACATGCAGAGCTGCACCTGAATAAGCAGAATGAGACAATCAACAGAAAAAGATTGTCACCAACCACGCTTACACCACATACACACTTCTCGATGTTATAATTTTCTCCTTTAGTAGCTATCTTGCAATGCTGATTCATTTTAACACACAAGCCAGGATATTTATGACATTTTCTCAAGTTTTGCACATCTTCTGAGCCTCCACATGTAAAACTATATCTACAACCTAAGAAACACCAAGGAACGCAACTAATTTTTTAATCATTTGTGGAGAATTATTAAATAAATCACATAAAAGTGTAAATGGCTTTGCCTCTTAAACAGTTTATAAGTTACTGTAAGAAAAAAATGGGATGAACCTGAGGAAGGAGGATAAGCTAAGTGGGAAAGAGTAGTGGAAAGGGGAAAGATAGTCCTCTCAAAATTCTCTCAAACACCCAGAAAACATTGAACTGTTGGTTACAAATTATTATTTGACTTTAAAATGGACACAATTTCAGTTTTATAGAGAATCAATCCATTCTAAAGTCACTCCTCTACACAAAGGGACAACATGGCTACTAACTACCTCAGGTTCCTGAGGTGACTGCACATTCCAGTTTTCAGGGTCATGCCAGAGCACATCTTCCATGCAAGCTCTGCCCAATGGACATCATCCTTTTAAGCTTCTCTTCGTCACAGTGAGCACCATAGTAGACGTTCTCAAGACAGCGCACTGAAGCAGACACTGCAGGGGGAAGGGGTCCCAACTGCACCGTAGGTCCCCAAGGTGTAGATGAGGATTCTACTGGAGCTCTGTCCCCAGGTTCGTGCCCAGAACCTCTGCCTGGCCTGGTAATGGCTTTCTCACAGTTCCCCCACAAGAACAGCATCCTGAAGCCCTCCTGACCACTCTGGCACTCCACCTCCTGGCAAGTAAGTGATTCACATGTGCCTGAAAGATTCCCTCTGAGCTGCCACTCTCTGCACACCCACACCATCAGCCATCAGCTAATGTCCTATACCCTACATGTACACCATGCCCCATGAGGGCACACCAGCTGTAGCTGGGGCAAACCAGCCAATCTCCCTACTATCCACGGGGTTAAGCTATGGCTTCTACACTAAAATCTGAACCCCAACCTGGGGGGTGTGGTGAGTAATTGGGGGACTTTTCAGTTCATCCTTCCTTTAGTACTCTTCCTATGCACTAAGGTATGATAGGGTTTTTGTATCTTGTAGCCACTCTTGTATCAAACTGTAATTATTTTTTATATTAAAATCCTCCTGTTTAAAAACTAAAACAATAAAACGTTCACTCCAACAAAAAATAAATGCTCTATATGTATGGCATCTCAATCCTGGTAACAATTCTGTAATATAGGAACCTTTATTTCAATCTCACATACAATGAAATTGAGTCTTATAAAATAATGGGTGTCCACAGCCATTCATTTAATTAGTCAATGAAGCTAGTTTTTTTTTTAAGATTTTATTTATTTATTTGACAGATAGAGATCACAAGTAGACAGAGAGGCAGGCAGAGAGAGAGGAGGAAGCAGGCTCCCTGCTGAGCAGAGAGCCCAATGTGGGGCTTAATCCTAGGACCCTGGGATCATGACCTGAGCCGAAGGCAGAGGCTTTACCCACTGAGCCACCCAGGTGCCCCAATGAAGCTAGTTTTGATTTTGATTTTGATTTTTTTACTTTAATGCCATGCTTTTTTCCCTCTGCCTAAGCCATGGATGACTCCTCTGGTAAAAGTGAGTATCTGTGATGAACAACAACCATGGTATTTTATTATACTCATTTTTAAATCTCTTTACTAATCACACAAGCTCTAGACAGGTTATATATGCAAATTCTCCCCCAAGAAGTCAATCGAACTCTCCTTCCTCAGTGGTGCAATGTCGGCTCTATAATATTAATCATTTGACAGTTTTCTGATAATATGCTATGACTTAACTTCATTATTTGGTACTCAAATTTTCTGTCAGTATGTCCAAATATTCACACCAGTCACATTTTTATTTTTAGTCTTGTTCTTGGAAAATGAAGATGGGACAGGTAGTATTTTAAAGTTTTTAACATATGGGTGCTATTCAATATACAGAAAGAAATGTTTTAAAAATCACAGAAATTTCTAAACCATTATCAGCTAATATGATTACAGGAGCACTGAGATTTCCAATGCAATTATAGACTGGTACCTACACTGTGTGAGAAAGAAATGTTAAAGCTGCAGATGCCAAGGAATAAATTCAAAAAGCTATTGTGTAGGTTAACTTAGCAGCAAAACCAGCACTAAGAAAGAAAAATGACTAAAACTGTATCTAGTAGATTTGCTCAAGATTAATTCATTTAGGAGAAAGAGAGGTGTTTTTACAAAAAGGCACCTTAGGCAGAAGTATGAACTGTAAGATAAGAGATAAAAATTAAAAAGATGTACAAAACTTCTCATATACTGAATGATATAATTAAATACCCTGGAAAATTGGATCGTAATGTTTTAGACTATGATTCTGTTCTGTTTGTCTGTATTGATAAAATATCTCAAAGATCCTCATTTAGGACAGGTCTACAGTCCATCAGTGTTCTCAGTTACAGGCTGATGACTGCAAAATGGATTATGATATTTAGAAACAAGCATTATCTCATAATAGCAGCCATTAAATATAGTATACAGTTTGTGACTTTTACAAAGAAAAAGAATTATGTGCTACATAGATATTATATAGTAGTTAGTTGTATTGAATTCATGTAATCTATCTTCTAAGGCAAATATACTATAAAGACAAGACTCAATCAGTAAGACAAATTATCTTTACTTATTCCTCAAATGAATTTAGAGTTCTTATATAGTGTCACTTTCAGCAACTTTTCAAATTTTTGTGAGCCTGAAATTCTTTATCTCTAAAATCATGGGAATTTTTTTCAAAAAAATATTTATATATATTTTATGCCAGGCAACTATATATTATGTTACATGGTGATGGAAAAACCACAAGAACCAAACCAAATCAAAGAGATGTCATTGTTTCTGCCTTAGTCAGACTTTGTGGTTGTTTACTTGATAAGAATAATAAGAAATTTCTATACCTACATTGTTTATATTATATGAAACAAAAAATAAAGCTCTCATTCCTATAGATATTCCTCAAAAATTATTACTAAATAATAGAAAATAATGACATCCTACAGTAGTTTTAAGGATTTATCAAAATGTTCTCCAAAAAAAGTACAAATTCTATTCATAAGATAAATAAAATGTACTTAAGAGTGTACATATATTTTGAGAGACAATGTAATGTCTAAATTATTTTTCTTTAAGATTCTAGAATTATATAATGCCTTGAAAAGCAAAAAAAATTAGCTTAATCATTTAGACTCAAAATTAATAGTGAGAGAGGGGCAAGATGGCAGAGAAATAGGAGACCATGTTTCAACTGGTCCTCTAAAGTGAGCTAATTATCTACCAGAACATTCTGAACACCCCTGGAATCAGCCTGAGATATAGGATTATACACGTCTGGATCTCTACAGGGGCAGAAGACACTAGTGGAGAGTGGTGACTTCGATTGCTCAGAAGCATTCCAAGGTGCACCTTGCCTGGATTGCAGTTGATATATTCACCTATACATCCCCTCAACCATCTTTCACCAAAATGACTAGGAGGAGGAACACCCAACAGAGGAAAAATTCAGAGACTGTGCCCTCTCCATCAGAACTATCGGATATGGACATAAACAGTATGTTGGAAAGGGAATTCAGGGTAACAATTATCCAGGCAATGGCTAGGTTAAAGAAAACCATTAGTGACAACATAAAATCTCAAGGGGCAGAAGTGAAAGCTGCCTGGGAAGAAGTTAAAAATGCTATCAATGAGATCTAATCTAATCTAAATACTCTAACAGCTAGGGTAACCGAGGCAGAGATAGAATTAGTGATCTAGACGAAAAACTGATAGAGAAAAAGGATCAGGAGGAGGCATGAAAGAAACAGTTTAGAAACCATGAAAACAGAATTAGAGAAATAAGTGACACCATGAAACATTCCAATGTCAGAATTATTGGGATCCCTGAGGGGTTGATAGAGAGACTAGAAGATATAGTCGAACAAATTCTGGAGGAAAATTTTTCCAATCTGGGGAATGGAACCAGGATTTGTGTCCGAGAGGCAGAAAGATCAACCCCCAAGATCAACAATCTAGAAAGACCTCAAGACACTTGATTGTGAGACTGATGAATCATAATTTTACACAAGAGCTCCTGAGGACAGTTAGGGGGAAGAGATTCCTTACGGACAGAGGAAGGCCCATCAGAATAACGTCAGACCTGTCCACAGAAACCTGGCAAGCAGAAAGGGCTGGCAAGACATATTCAGGGCACTAAATGAGAAGAACACACAGCCAAAAATACTTTATCCAGCAAGGTTGACATTAAAAATGGATGGAGAGATAAAGAGCTTCTAAGACCAGCAAGGTTTAAAAGAGTATGTGATCACCAAGCCAGCAGTACAAGAAATATTAAGAGGGGTTTTATAAAAGAAAGAAACCAAGACTGACATAGAACAGAAATTTACAGAGACAATCTATAGAAACAAGGACTTCACAGGCAACATGATGTCAATAAAAACATATCTTTCAATAATCACTCTCAACGTGAATGGCCTAAATGTGCCCATAAAAGTGCACAGGGTTGTAGATTGGATAAAATGACAAGATCTGTCCATATGTTGTCTCCAAGAGACTGATTTGGAACCTAAGGATACATCCAAACTGAACATGAAGGGATGCAGAAGGATCTTTCATGCCAATGGCTTTCAAAAGAAAGCTGGGGTAGTGATTCTCATATCAGATAAATTAGATTTTAAACTAAAGACTGTAGTCAGAAATAAAGAAGGACACTATGCCATTCTTAAGGGGTCTATCCACCAAGAAGATCTAACAATTGTAAATATTTATGGCCCCAGTAAGGGAGAAGCCAACTACATAAGACAACTGTTAAGCAAGATAAAGAGTCATATTGATATGAATACATTAATATTAGGGGATCTCAACATACCACTCTCAGTAATAGACAGATCTTCCAAGCAGAAAATCAATAAAGAAACAAGAGCTCTGAATGACACATTGGATCAGATGGACCTCATAGATATATACAGAACAGTACACTCTAAAACAACAGAATGCTCATTCTTCTTGAGCAGACATGTAACTTTCTCCAGAATAGACCACATACCAGGTCACAAATCAGGGCTCAACTGATACCAAAAGATTGAGTTTATTTCCTGCATATTCTCAGACCACAATGCTTTGAAACTGGAACTCAACCACAAGAAAAAGTTTGGAAGGAATTCAAACACTTGGAAGCTAAAGTCCACCCTGCTTAAGAATGTTTGGATCAACCAGGAAATCAAAGAAGAACTTAAACAATTCATGGAAACCAATGAGAATAAAGAAACTTTGGTCTAAAACCTATGGGATATGACAAAGTGGTCATAAGGGCAAAATACATAGCCATCTAACCCTCCCTCAAAAAAATTGAAAAATCCAGAGTACACCCGCTTTCTTTATACCTTAAAGAACTGGAGAATCAATAACAAAGTAAGCCAACCCCACACACACAAGAAGGGAAATAATCAAGATTAGAGCAGAGATCAATGAGATAGAAACTAGGGATAAAGCAGAACACATCAACAAAGGTAGAAGTTGGTTTTTTGAAGAATCTATAAAATCAATAAACCACTGGCCAAACTAATTCAAAAGAAAAGAGAGAGGACCCAAATTAATAAAATTATGAATGAAAAGGGAGAGATGACGACTAACACCATGGAAATGGAAACGATCATCAGAAATTTTCATCAACAGTTATATGCCATTAAGTTAAGCAACCTAGACAAAATGGATGCATTCCTGGAAACCTATAAACTTCCAAAACCGAATAAGGAAGAAATTGACAGCCTGAATAGTCCAATAGCTAGTAATGAGATTGAAGCAGTGATCAAAAACATCCCAAAAAACAAGAGCCCAGGACCTGATGGATCCCTGGGAGAATTCTAGCAAACATTCAAAGAAGAAACAATACCTATTCTCCTGAAGCTGTTTCAAAAGATAGAAACAGAAGGAAAACTTCAAGACTCTTTTTATGAAGCCAACATTACCCTGATCCCCAAACCAGGCAAAGACCCCACTAAAAAGGAGAACTTCAGACCAATATCCCTGATGAATATGGATGCCAAGATCCTCAAAAAGATCTTAGTAAATAGGATCCAACAGTACGTTAAAAAGATTATCCACCATGACCAGGGGGATTTATCCCTGGGATGTAAGGGTGGTTCAACATTTGCAAATCAATCAATGTGATAGAACAAATCAGTAAAAGAAGAGAGAAGAACCACATGGTCCTTTCAATTGATGCAGAAAAAGCATTCAACAAGATACAGCATCTGTTCCTGATTAAAACCCTTCAAAGTATAGGGATAGAGGGAACATTCCCCAACTTCATAAACTCTCTCTATGAAAAACCCACAGCGAATATCATCCTCAATCGGGGAAAGCTGACAGCCTTTCCTTTGAGATCAGGAACATGGCAAGGATGCCCACTCTCACCACTCTTGTTCAACATAGTAAGAGAAGTCCTAGCAATAGCAATCAGACAACAAAAAGAAATAAAAGGTATTGAAATTGGCAAAGAAGTCAAACTCTCTCTCTTCGCAGAAGACATGATACATAATATGGAAAACCCAAAAGACTCCACCCCCAAACTACTAGAACTCACATAGCAATTCAGTAATGTGCCAGGATACAAAATCAATGTACAGAAATCAGTTGCTTTCTTATACAATAACAATGAAAATACAGAAAGGGAAATTAGAGAATCGATTCTATTTACTATAGCACCAAGAACCATTAAATACATTGGAATAAGCCTAACCAAAGAGGTAAAGGATCTATACTCAAGGAACTACAGAACACTTACGGAAAGAAATTGAAGAAGACACAAAAAGATGGAAGACCATTCCATACTCATGGATCTGAAGAATAAACATTGTTAAAATATCTATACTACTTAGAGCAATCCGTACCTACAATGCCATCCCAATCAAAATTCCACTGACATTTTTCAAAGAGCTGGAGCAAACAATCCTAAAATTTGTATGGAACCAGAAAAGACCCCAAATTGCTATATAAATGTTGAAAAGAAAAACAAAACTGGGGCATCATGTTCCCTGATTTCAAGCTTTACTACAAAACTGTGATCACCAAGACAGCATGGTACTGGCACAAAAACAGACACATAGACCAGTGGAACAGAGTAGAGAGCCCAGATATGGACCCTTGACTCTCTGGTCAAATAATCTTTGACAAAGCAGGAGAAAATATACAGTGGGAAAAAAGACAGTCTCTTCAAAAAATGGTGCTGGGAAAATAGGACAGCTATGTATAGAAGAATGAAACTCGACCATTCTCTTACACCATACACAAAGATAAACTAGAAATGGATGAAAGACCACAACATGAGGCAGGAATCTATCAAAATCCTAGAGGAGAACATAGGCAGTAACCTCTTCAACATCGGCTACAGTAACTTCTTTCAAGTTATGTCCCCACAGGCAAAGCAAACAAAAGCAAAAATGAACTTTTGGGACTTCATCAAGATCAAAAAGTTTCTGGGGGCGCCTGGGTGGCTCAGTGGGTTAAGCCTCTGCCTTCAGCTCAGGTCATGATCTCAGGGTCCTAGGATTGAGCCCCGCATCAGGCTTTCTGCTCAGCAGGAAGCCTACTTCCCCCTCCCCCTCTGCCTGCCTCTCTGCCTACTTGTGATCGCTCTTTCTCTCTCTCTCTCTCTCTCTGTCAAATAAAAAAAAAAAACAAACAACAACAACAAAAACTTTAAAAAATATATATAAAAAAAAAGTTTCTGCACAGCAAAGAAAACAGTCAACAAAACAGACACCCAAAGGAATGGGAGAAGATATTCCCAAATGACACTACAGACAAAGAACTGATATCCAAGGTCTATAAAGAACTCCTCAAACTCAACAACCAAAAAACAGATAATCATGTCAAAAAATGGGCAGAAGACATGAACAGACACTTCTCCAAAGAAGACATACAAGTGGCTAACAGACACATGAAAAAAATGTTCATCATCATTAGCTATCAGGGAGTTTCAAATCAAAACCACATTGAGATACCACCTTACACAAGTTAGAATGGCCAATATTATCAGGACAGTAAACAACAAGTGCTGGAGAGGATGTGGAGAAAGGGGAACCCTCTTACACTGTTGGTGGGAATGCAAGTTGGTGTAGCCACTTCGGAAAACAGTGTGTAGATTCCTTAAGAAATTAAACATAGAGCTACCATATGACCCTGCAATTGAATTATTGGGTATTTACCCCCAAAATACAGATGTAGTGAAAAGAAGGGCCATCTGTACCCAATGTTCATACCAGCAATGGCCGCAGTCGCCAAACCATGGAAAGAACCAAGAAGCCCTTCAACGGATGAATGGATAAAGAAGTTATGGTCCGGGGCGCCTGGGTGGCTCAGTGGGTTAAAGCCTCTGCCTTCAGCTCGGGTCATGATCCCAGGTTTCTGGGATTGAGCCCCACATCGGGCTCTCTGCTTAGTAGGGAGCCTGCTTCCTCCTCTCTCTCTGCCTGCTTGTGATCTCTCTCTGTCAAATAAATAAATAAAATTAAAAAAAAAAAAAAGAAGTTATGGTCCATATATATGATGGAGTATTATGCCTCCATCAGAAAGGATGAATACCCAACTTTTGTATCAACATGGACGGGACTGGAAGAGATTATGCTGAATAAAATAAGTCCAGTGGAGAGAGTCAATTATCATATGGTTTCACTTACTTGTGGAGCATCAAGACTAACACCGAGGACATTGGGAGATGGAGAAGAGAAGTGAGTTGGGGGAAATCAGAGGGGAGACAAACCATGAGAGACTGTGGACTCTGAGAAACAAACTGAGGGTTTGGAGAGAAGGGGGGTGGGAGGTTGGGTGAGCCTGGTGGTGAGTATTAAGGAGGGCATGTATTGCAAGGGGCACTGGGTGTGATGTGTAAACAATGAGTTTTGGAACACTGAAAAAAAATAAAATTATAAAAAATATAATAGTGAAATATGAGGTACTAACTTGGGCAGTTAAAATAGACTTATAGAAAAACATCATAAGGTTTAACTTATTTACTTATTAGTATAATGAAGGTTGAGGACAACTTATTCTCATTGTCCTTGAAACACTGAACAATTATAGTAAAATTCAAAAAAATTCTCCAATTTGTTTCTTAGATTTTATTGTTCCATGTGTTTTTTATTGGTAAAATAGTTTCTCTTAAATGCCAACACTTAAAATGAGCTCTTTAATGAAAGTTAGAATCTTCTTCATTGAATGATCTAAGACTATGTAGTAAATTCTTATAGATCGTTTTCCTCTTTTAGCAGCTAAATTAAGATTAAGCATGATTTACTTAGATAAATTCATTGATTTTGTTTCATTCTATACTGTTACTCTTGGGGCAGCCAAATAAATTCAGAAAGAACTATGGGGGACATACGAAGTTCCAATAAAGCAGAGGAAAATTAAAAACATAGCTACTCTAAGAAAGAATTCCTACATAGAATAGAGGGACCACCAATGCCTCTATCCTGTCTTCCTCTTGGGACACTCTAGATGGCAAGAGATGATCTTTATTCACCAGCTGTGAGAGATTGGCTTCCTACTTGAATTCCTAAGTTTGGTGCCAGGATGTTGATTCCAATTTTTTTTTTTCATCCTGGTTTCAAACTTGAAAAAAAAAAAAACAAAAAACAAAAAACAAAAAAACCCAGCATTTAAAAAGTAATTTCCTAGAGATTTTATGAAGAGTAGCAAGTATAAAAGTATTCATTTAGTATTACTTTAAATAGATTAAGAAATGAACCAATATATAATTAACAAAAACACTAATACTCTAGAACTCTACGTGTGCATCTGTAGAAGTGCATAATAATATTAGTAACTAAATTAGTATTAGCATACAAAATATGCAAACACATGCAAACATGGCAACTTTGAGCCATGGTTAATTGTTTGATATCAAAAAGAGGGTGAAAATATCAAACAAATAATATAGAAAGTCCATGAAGAACTAGGTTGTTTTTAAACCATAACTTGCAAATATGTGACCCTTCACTATCATTTCTCCCTTCTTCTATCTGTTGAGGACATTGCAATAAAGTACTCCTTATCTTTCAGGATAGAAGAAATTTAGAAGACTTTTTAAGGCAATAAACCACATGGCTATTAGCCATCATCTTTAACATATGCTAGGAAACCTAGTTTCCTGTCCCTATCTAAAGACATCACCTGAGAGGAAACGTAAGTTAAGAAATAAGACAAAATACAACACAACAAAGATTGCTGGGACAAGGTAGGAAGAACAGAAGTACCAGTGCTGTAGATCTGTATGTGTATCCTAAGTAGGCAAAGTAAATGCAGAAAAGAGTTTTCAGCAGCAATAGCAATGATTACCCCATCAAAAGGTTTAAGTGATTTCCAAACTTAAATTGGTATTAAAAAAGGATTTCCTGTCACAGTAGCTTCCAGTTAATTCTAAAACTGGTGAATGGGTGAATTTCATGGGAAAGTAAGAGAAGACTAAACTTTGGCAAAAACTGCCAAGAAAGATGATGCTAAAGCAGAAGGGCCAAGGAAAATGCCACAATCTAAATGGACAAATCAGTCTTGAGAGTTACATGATTTACAGTATCAAGTTCCTTCATTGACTATACTCCTTTAGGAAAGATGCCTATTCTTAAAAAAATACCATTATCCTTACTCACTTGATAATCTCCTATCTAATCATCAAACTCTAGCTCAAGTGTCACCGCTTCCATTAGAGTCTTATCCAAAATCTCACTTGATGTCAGGAAGTCACTCTCCTCCATTAAAACACACTGCACTGAATTATTTTTCTGTTTCTTTGAACACATATATTGGACTTTAAAACAAATAAACAATGGATTTTATCATTTTTCTTTATATTTTTCATGCACAAGAGCTGTTAAATAGATTGTGTGTCTGTACATGTTTGTGTGTATATAAATGCAAAAACATTAGAATACACAAATTAGATGATAGTTCTACAAGTTACTTCTCTAAGATTATGAGTTTATGAGTTATTTTAGGTATTTATTTAATGTAACTTTTAGAAAGTCTATCTATATTGGAAGACTACTACCTGTGGGCCACACCTACCTTGTTGTCTGTTTTGGTAAATAAAGCTTTATTGGAACCTGGCCATGCCCAACACTTACAAATTGTTTACTGCTGCTTTCAAGCTATATTAGTGGAGTCAGGTAGTTAAAGGGACCACAGAACCCACAAAGCTAAAAACATTTACTATCTGTCCCCTCCGAGAAAAAAAAAATTGCTGACCTCTCTTCAACATAAACATGTCACAGAGGCATAAATACATTTGGATATTAGTGGATTAGGACATTTGTCAAGAAAATATGTTTGCAGAGCAAATGCACTGCTTTTTTCCCCACTGTATGTTCCATTTTCATTTAGAATGTCTTGTGGAATGTTTTACAGTTTTCTTGGCCTTTTTCTCAAGCCACGTATTTGTAATCCACTGTCTTAAAATTATACAGATTGCAGTTATAAAGGGCCCCCATATTTCTAGGTTCTAGATCTTTCTGTGAGCCTTGCTATTAGAATGATCAGTAGTAAACCAGTTCACTTTGGATGTCGCTTCCTTTACCTATGAAGTGAGAGGTTTGAATGGCATAATCTTGTGCCCTCTTCCAGGCAAGGCTGGCTTCATGGGTATGTGACCTGTGCAGTTACACATTACATTCTCTCACCTGTAGAAATGACTAACATTGTACCCCAGGTTGCAGTCATTTTTATTTTATATCTGGGCTCTTGGAAGCATCAGAGCTTTGGGACGTAGATGAAGCTCAAGCGTTTCTTGGGGATTATCTTTCTACCACTTAACGTCTACTCCATTGTCAATGTTTCTTCTCCAGACCATCCCTTTCCTAGGTGCCTGGTGCACCTATATTTTCTGAGATCTCATCAGCCATGGACAAGAGATGGCTTAATGTTCTTTTCATCCCAGGAATATCTGTATCTAACACAATCTTGGAAATCTTAATAAACTAAGCCAAAGAGATGTGATATTACCTGGAGAAATAGCTCTTTCATTTTATAGATGAAGAAACCGAGAACCAGAGAAGTCCTGAAACCTGCCCAGGTTAAAGGCAAAGCTGAGATCAAACAGAACACATGATCTGACTGTCTTTCATCTGCTTATTTTAGCACTTCGAGAGAGGAATGAGACTTTTCCAAATTCTCCTACAAAGTACTATAAACAGCAGGACATCATCCTCCATTTACTTCAATAATACAAGGTGGTGCAAGGTTTTTCAAAAGTTTTTCAGCAAAGCATTCTCAGTTGCATCCTGATATACAACTAGCACTTTGCTTGAAGCTTTTAATTTAAATAATAATCACAATGATAGTCATAGTAAAGTCAAAGTAAAGCCTAGTCTTTCCTATGTAGCTAGTATGTGTCAAGCATTGTTGCTAATACTTTACATACATTTCCCATTTGCTCCTGTACCAGCCTAATGGTAAGACTTTGTGCAAGTAACATAACTTCTTTGCATCTTTGTTTCCTCATGTGTAAATTAGTAAGCACAGGAGGCACAGAATCAAAGTGGCGACAAATGTTAAACCCAAAACATGGTGGAAAGTTCTGAATAGTTTTTGCTGTATAAAATATTACCGTGAAATGTAGAGGTATAACATAGTGATCACTGGGGTCATAATCTTGTGGATCAAGACTTCAGAAAGCATGCAGATCCCTTGAGTTTTTTCTGCAGTTGCAATCAGAGGTTGGCTGGAACGTGGTCATTTGAAGGTTTCCCTAGACTGTAAAGAGGGCTCCTTCACATGGTTAGTTGTTTGGTTAGTTAGTCTGGTTACTGTTTATGAATTCACCTAGTGATGTTGATAAGAGGGTCAACACAGCTTTTTCAATGTTACTGCCTCACAACAATCCAACTTCTGAAATAGCAGCCATGTTCTTCCAGAGCAAGGAATGAGACAGAAGCTACATGGCCTTTTGTATCAGAAGTAGAACTGTCTCCATAAGCCAATGTTCAAAGCAGCCACCGGTTGAAGCAGTGTCAGGGGCACACCTCTTGATGGCAGAAATGCCAAATGTTTCAGGGTCATAATTTAAAGCCATCATATAATCCCTGCTAGAAAGGAATATTTTGATCATACAGGGACAAAAAGTTGATGGCATTTGAGTAGTAGACTGTGTCATCCTCTCCAAAACTAGCCATCTTCTTTTCTGCATCTTTCAATCTCTAACTCAAAAATCTTGAGTATATCATTCAATTCTTATCTTTGTGAAAACTGACATATTTTTTGAGTTCTGTAATGCTTCTCAATATCTAATCCAACTTGTGAGCCACATAGAAACTACCAAAACTGGCTGCAGGGCAAGAAATTCCCATTAATTGCTTCTTGCCAAAAGGGAAAGACTATATTAAGAGAGCTTCATGTAATCCCCACTTGGTGTTTAATTATTTTACTGACAAAGTTTGCTGCTGGATGGAGGAAAGATTTTACAAATTTTACAAATTTACAGTGAAAATATAGAATCTGTAACTTGGCATATGTTGCAGTAGACATATAACCTTCCTAATGATAACCTTTATAGATGTTACATCTTGATTCATATACATGGATTCAGGCTACCTTTTGCTATTTTTTCATGCAAATTTATGCTTAATATGTATACATGGTTCTTGGTGTGTTGTTCCATGAATGTGAGTAGACCCTTAGACTCATACTCAGGCAGGATCACAATATCCGGGCATTAAAAAACAAGTGCATATCAAACAATCAATCAATCTCCAAACATTTATTAACCTGCTTTAAATAGAATGCTTTGTTTACAGCTAACAGAGCTACAAAAATCATGAAAGTCTCTCTTCCCTTGAGTAGCTTCCAGTTTTGTGTAAGGAACTGCAAAAATAATGAAAGAAATGTATAGAAAGTATAATCCAAGTGACATAGGCAATAACTTCTCAAGTAGATGTGTGGTGAGAAAGGATCTTGGTTAAATACGTGAGGAGGGCTCATTTAAATCCCTGGGGTCACATGCTGCAACTGTGCAGAAAAACTCTGATAGAACTACAAAGAAGTAGTAGGCTTGTCTGCTTCTTTACTTTGATGTGGAGAAGCCCTGAATTAGCTTGTGATCCAGGGCAGGTGTTAAAATACAGACACCTCAGCAAGGTTTATAAACTGATCTGAGAGGTTTATGTTACCTTTGCAAGTAGCATATTAGCCATCATAACCCCGGCTTTTGCTTGGTGGTTGTTGGAGATATGATGAAGACAAAGGCCAGTTTGCCTAGCTGAATTTTAGGATGTTCCATTTGCCTTGTAACCCAAGTCTGCGTCAAGTACAGCACAAAGAAATAACAATATCACAATTCTTTCCTTTTATAAAATCTCAGTCTTACCACCAAAATAAGCTCATAATAAGCAGCTATGACAATTAGAAACCTATTTCAATGCACTATACAGGATCGTCTAAGAGAATAACTATCAATTTCCTCTTTATCTAAGTGTATAGATCTTCATGCTGACGTTGATAAGATGATCTGAGTGTATAATTGGTGGTACACTTTCTCTCTGAGTCCTGGGATTTCCCTGACATATTTTGATGTTTTTATTCATTTTTACTTGTTCTTCTACTTCAGTCCAAGTATCTAATATATTATTTTTTGATCATGCAGCCTCGCTTTGTATTTTAAATTTTAAAAATTTTATTTTATTTTGTTTTCATTTAGACTGAGTCCTAAAATAAGAAGACATGCTCAGCAAAGCCATGATCTGCAGCAGAAACACAGCTAATCCATCACCTGCAAATGGTATTAGAGAAATATCTGTTGGGGAAATCTACTTAATTTTTTTTCTGCAGCAACACAGATTTAATCAATTGACTGAGCTATTGGACACTTCAACTTAAATTGAACAGGGAACTGGTGGGCAGATTGTCCTAAATAGTGAAGAGGGAATGAGTACACATTCATCTTTTATGCCAGCTACATTATTTCCAGAACACAATTTTGGAATAAGCTCATCAAGTTAAACTTTGACTGGGACCATGTGAATTACCTTTATAGTTAGTAAAAGGAACACCACATCTTATGTGTTTTGCTAATCTGGGTTTTATATGTTTAAAACTTAGCTGATATTTTAGATATTATATTAACAACAGAATTTCCATTTTTAATAGATTTTTTATTGCTCTGCTGAGATTTCCTCTATTTTCATTTATTACAAGCATATTTCCTTTTATGGTACTGAGCACAGTTTTATTAGCTGCTTTACAATCCTTTTTCAATTTAACGTTGAATTTATCAAAAGGTTGGTCTTTGTTGATTATCTTTTCTGTTGAGAATGGGCCATGCTTCCCTGATTTTTTTAAATTCCATGTATGTTGAGTAGCTTTGCATGGTATCTTTGATATCGTGAATGGTATACTGTAGAAAATCTGGAATCTGTGATGGTCTTCCCCAAAATATTGATTTTTTTTTTTAAGCAGACTGAAATCAGACTTATTATAAAACTCATCTCCGCAATGATGGGTAGCAGCTCAAATTTCAATTGAATTATTTTTTTCTGAGTTGCTTGATATTAATTTTACTCACGAACGATCTAGCACTAAGCCAGATATTCATGTAGTGACTACACACAGGGCTTGTTTCTCTCCTTCTCGGGCTTTCACTTTTCTGGGATTTCTTCTTTATTGTCCTATAGCTGTAGTGGCTCTCCCATCTGTCTTCTGTTTCTTCCAGGCAGCATGACTGTGGGCTGTGCATTACTTTTAAATTCCTTGAATAGTGTAGGTTTGGGCCTGCCCTCAGGTTGAGCCATAAAAGATGAGAAAATTACCCAGTGGCATTCCTTTCTTCCAAGAGTCAATTTGCTTTTAGTTTCTTCCATTGGTTTTTTTGTTGTTGTTGTTTGTTTGTTTTTTACTTTCTGATGCCTTCAAGTAGGCCCCCGTCTCCAAAATTTTAGTTGTTATCTTCAGTAAGTTTGTTTTGATAGGAGCTACTCAGTGAAACCAGAAGCAAAATTCGCAGATAACATTTGAAATGCAGATGGAGGTTTGTTATCTACAATTAATATCCATAATTGAATTAAAAGCTTTTAAAATTATATTGAATATATTATTCCTCATATTCCAATCCTCTCACACTCTATTGATAGACTTTGAGAGATTATTTTAAAACAAAATATTCTTGATAAACTAATTTCTGGAACATTAATTAAAAGATAATATTCATAGTTGTAATTTAAATGATTCACAACCTGCTTAATTTGTAATCTACTCAGAATAAAATATTTAAAACCCTTCAAAGTATTCTTTTAATTTAATAGGGATGAGATTTGAATTCTTTTGTGGTACCTCTTGATATAGCCCATCCTTACAAGGAATTATATTTTAAAACGACTTTTTAAAAAAGTAAGAGTAAGCCACCATATATAAGAAGAAATAAGAGAGGGAAAAGAAGCACAACATTTTGAAAACAATTTTTTTCAATTTGCGTATGTTGTTAAAGGTATACACGTGAGTCTACTTCCACCCTTTACAAAATAAATTCGGATAATTTTATATTGGTTTATTTCTACATTTTTCATGGTGAGATAAATTTGATATAAGAAACAAAGTTTTATATTTCAGGGTTGATAACAAGTGATCATAATAGAAGAAGGTTTTAATTCCAAACAAATTCTGAGGAACATAGCTACTCTGCTTCTCTTCCAGACTAATAAAGACTTTGCATAAACCAAGCATATTCTGGTGAGTCAATATGACAAATAAATTGAATTCATGCCCCAAATTGCATACATTTACCAACAGTGCATGTACTGTTTCATTTCTCTTGATACATAATCACTATAAATACAGGCTATTTGCAATACAAAGCATAAGTTATCTAGAAAACCATTACTTATTCACAATGATATCATTTATATGAAAAATATTCTGTACAGCTTGAACATGCCAATTTACTCTTGTATACAAAACAGCTAGTCACAAATCCTATCTGTTTTTGCTTTCATGTTTCTTGTATTTCTTGTAGTCCCTAATTTAAATCAAGTTTCATTCACAAAAATCACTTTGTGCCATATATCATTCTCTTATTTACTATTCTGGTGATATAAAATAAAGCATCATGTTAAAAAACAATCACCAACAATATATTTTCTATTTTTATTATTTCTGTGATTTCATTGAAGTATATGTATATTCATTTGTTAAATTTACATAAAACTTATGTTGTACATAGTTTGTGCATGTATTTTAAAAATATATTTAGGATTGAAATCAAATAGGAGAAAGCCAAGGTTAGTTTGCTTGAAGTAAGTAAATTCTACTTTTAATATATATATATATATATTTTTTTTTTTTTTTAAGAATTTATTTATTTATTTGACAGAGAGATCACAAGTAGTCAGAGAGGCAGGCAGAGAGCGAGAGGAGGAAGCAGGCTCTCCGCAGAGCAGAGCCCGATGTGGGACTCGATCCCAGGACTCTGAGATCATGACCTGAGTCGAAGGCAGAGGCTTAACCCATTGAGCCACCCAGGTGCCCTATATTATATATTTTTTAAGAAACATATTTATATTTATATACAGTTGTAGACCTTGTGAACTTTTACAGTAACACACATTTTTATCTTACATTAGTACATCAAAGGAATGTTGAAAATCAGAAGACCAAACCTAGCCATTCATTTTTTAATTGTATAATAGCTAATTTTCATAAAGTATAGTATCTAAAATAACTAAATAGAAGACTCACAAATTTAAATGACCTAAGAATTTTCTAGTAATCAACAAGTTGGAAGTATGCTAGCTCAGAAGTCAAAGAATATTCCTCTTACTTTTATTATAAGCTATATGAAGCAATCATCTGCATAAATTTTCATCTTATACTCTAATCAAGCTTTATCTCTTTGGACTTTTAAAAACTTTCAGGATTTTCAGAGATATAACCAAATCTGATTTATTTATTTATACATTTTGGAAAATAGATTTTTTTAATTTGTAAAAGAAGAGGCAATGTGAAAATACTTTTTACTCTCCTATAATTAACCTTTAAAGATGAATTCTAGACACTATAGTTTAATCATTAAATGCTATGGCTGTCGTTTTCTCCTTTTATCTTAGCTAAAAGGAGCTATGTTTATTTGTCCAAGCTCAAGAAAAGTAAAACTTCCCTCCCAAACTCAAGGAATGAGTACCTGTTCTAGATGTTTTTTTTTTCATTTCATTTTTTTTCAGTGATTCATAAGTCATTATTTATACTGACACCCAGCGCTCCATGCAATACGTGTCCTCAATACCCACCACTAGGCTCACCCACCCCTTTACCCCCCTCCCCTCCAAACCCTCAGTTTGTTTCTCAGAGTCCACAGTCTCTCATAGTTTGTCTCCCCCCTCCGATTTGCCTCAACTCACTTCTCTCCCTCTCCCAATGTCCTCTGTGTTATTCCTTATGCTCCAAAAGTAAGTGAAACCATATAATAATTGACTCTCTCTGCTTGACTTATTATTATTAATATCTTCCAGTCCCATCCATGTTAATACAAAAGTTGGGTATTCATCCTTTCTGATGGAGGCATAATACCCATCGGAATTATGGACCGTAACTTCTTTATCTATTCGTCTGTTGAAGGGCATCTTGGTTCTTTTTTTAAAAGATTTTATTTTTTTTATTTGAGACAGAAAGAGAGAGAGGGAGACAGAGTCAGAGATAGTGACAGAGAGCACAAGTGGGGAGGAGAGAGAGAAGCAGGCTCTTCACTGAGCAGAGAGCCTTACCTGAGGGGCTCAATCCCAGGACCCCGGGATCATGACCCGAGCCCAAGGCTGACACTTAACTGACTGAGCCACCCAGTTGCCCCTGCCCTAGGTCTGATAAATAGAATATAACAGGAAGTCTTATAATAAGGCATTTCTTGACTTTCAAACAGAAAACCTTATAACACACCTTCCAATAAGATGCTCTATTCTGAAATGCGTGAAACCCATGGAAGATAGATCTGCCTGGTTTTTGCTTTACTTAGAAAATCCACTGGTAAGGGCTCCTGGCTGTCTCAGTCAATGCCTACCTTTGTCTCAGGTCATTATTCTGGGGTCCTAGGATCAAGTACTACCTCATTCTCCCTGCTCAGCAGGGAGCCTGTTTCTCCCTCTCCCTCTGCTCACTACTCCACCTGCTTGTGCTCTCTTTCTCTGTCAAATAAATAAATAAATAAAGTCTTAAAAAAAAAAAAGGGAAAGAAAAGCCACTGGTAGACAGTCTGTTAAATTCTATTAGAAGCATTCCTAATAAACACATATATGAAACAGTGGTTTTTAGATATTACAAAAGAGACATCAACAGAACTGTGATTCCAGGTATTTAATAACAGACACAATAAAGCAAAACTACAACTGGAGTGGATGAATCCTAAACAGGCAAAGCTTACTGGTCGAAGGCAGTTTTCAGACCACAGAAGGATGGGAAACCCAAAGGTAAGCCAAGGTCAGAATTTGTTGGGTAGACTCTCAGACCCTGGAGGGTAAGCAGGATGCCCTGTAAGTTATACCCTACTCTCTCTTGTCACTTTCATTCCCTGAGAAGGACAATGAACTGCAGTTTTCAAGGGTTTAAAGCCCATGTGGGTTCAGGAAAGAAGATGTAAGTTGCTCATTTGAAGGGATGGTTATAGAATGTCTTCTCTCATTTTTTTTTTTTTAAGACAATACAGACTCAGCATTTCTGTGAAGTATTATGGAGAGTGAAACTTGCTGTACCCTTCTACCACCTCTGTAAGGAATGAAATTGAATTCCCAGTCGGCCTGTAATGATGGAAGCTAAGAGCTTTATTTAATTCAAAAATAATAATAAAGAAATCTCAGTTCTTTGCAAGTTTTTAAAAGAAAGATATCATTGTTCTTAATTTGGGCACTGGTGAATTCCATATTCACTGATAGCAGTGAATAGGGAAATTAAGGAAATTTGGGTGCTTGAAAGGAAAATAGAGGTATGGAAGAAATAGCCAACAAAAATAATTAAAAAGTGATATATAGATAGATTAAAATAGCTGGACTAGGAGATGAAGACTGCAGAAAATCAGAGAATAGCTTCAAAAATCAGATTAACCCTAGATTATAGAAATTAAGGAATATGCTCTATCTTGAGTGGCCAGTGGGGAGCATTGAAGCTTTTCCATCTAGAGGGTGAACACCATCACAAAAACAAAACTTTAGAAAAATTTGCCTTCTGTAGGAATATAGTGAAAATGATCAGATCAGGATTTAAGAGACATTCTCAATGATTACTCAAGCCCAAGTTAGCATGAATTAAAAAAAAAAAAAGCAGAACTGAAAGCTATTTAAGAGACATTTGACAAAGTAAATATTAGAATTTAGTGATTTAATTGATGGGGTAGATAATAACATGGTCAGGTGTTGTGAGTCCAGAATATTAAGAAATTGTTAAAGATTGCTAACAAAATTAAAGCTGTCAAAAATTGAATCAATATGTAAGCGATAGCTGTAAAATAGCTTTTAATCATATTAATATTTCTTAATCAAAAATACACTAAGTTAGGGCCTCCTGGGTGGCTCAATGGGTTAAAGACTCTGCCTTAGGCTCAGGTCATGATCCCAGGGTCCTGGGATCGAGCCCCACATCTGGCTCTCTGCTCAGTGGGGAGCCTGCTTCCCTTCCTTTCTCTCTGCCTGCCTCTCTGTCTACCTGTGATCTCTGTCAAATAAATAAATAAATAAATCTTTAAAAAAAAAAGTTCACCTCTTCTAAAAAAAAATACATTAAGATAAATAATATTTAGGAAAATGTTTAATTGACTCTATTATAAACATACTAACATTTTGTGAAACTAGACACATAATTATTTGAAACAGAGAACATTATATGTAATATATACAATAATTATATTATATATTTTATTATATATTATATATTTATATATAATATATACTTTTATATATTATATATTATATATTTTAATACAATTTTATATTTCAAAATATGTGATTAAATTAAAATTACTATAATATATAAAATTAATATGATATATAATCATATGTTATATAAAATAGATATTTTATTATTATATATGTTTCTTGTTACATTAGTGTTAAAAGGAGTCTGTTCATGTAACGTATATTGTGACAGAAGAAAAAACTCCAAGATAATTCTAATGCATAGCAGTGGTTCAAGCACTATTTCATAAATTATCTTATTGTTATAAAAAGGTATAACAGAATCAAAATATAAATAATATTGCCACTTCTGTAGAATCTTCTTTAAGTATATATTCTTTGATAATAAAGATTAATATCAACTTCTGTGTAAAATCAGTCAAACCCTTGTGAAATTGATCCTTACACTGAGGAAAAGTGAAGCAGTCTATTTGTCACCTTATAAGCCAGTTCCAAACTATATGTAACATATTTTACTGTGAGCCTACCTACTGATTTTATTTTTGAAACAGACAGACAGATTCAGTTTGAGACTTGAGAATAAATTATGTGAGGCAGTTATTTGTAATAATTAATAGTAACCTATTATTTCTAATAATTAATATCTTGAACATATACTATATAATAATATAATGAATTTTTCAACTGGGTTCAAATTTTGAAAACTGCTGAGATACATCTAAGAATGAAAAATAAAAATGGAGATTAACATATGTGAATTATAAGAAGAAAAAACAAAAGGACCTGATTTGTTAAAACTACTGGTGAGAATTTCAATTTTCTCAACTCAAAAGAAGTTGCTTTTAAATTAACTATGACAGAAGGTGGGACAAACGGCAGGAAATAAACATGATCACTTCCAAGTACTAAAGAGGAACTAGGAAAGAGAAGGACGCCACTCTGCATTTGGGTAAAAAATAAAAAATGAAGAAGTCTGATTTAACCAAAAGTAATTGAAATAAGGAGGAAGAAAGCAAGAGTTTCTAGTGCTTTAATTTAAAAACTAATTGCATCACAACTGTATCATAATCCCAGATTTCAAGGTATACTACAAAGCCATAGTAATCAAAACAGTATGTACTGGCACAAAAATAGACCTATAGATCAATGAAACAAAATAGCCCAGAAATAAACACACACACTTTTATAGTAAATTAATCTACAACAAAGGAAGAAAGAACATACAATGGGGAAAAGACCATCTGTTCAACAAATGATGTTGGGAAAACCAGACAACTACATGCAAAACAATGAAACTGAACCCACTTCCTTACACCATACACAGAAACTGGAAATGGATTAAAGACCTAAATATGAGACCTGAAACTATAAAACTCCTAGAAGAAAAGATAAGGAGTAATATCTTTGACTTCAGCCATAGAAACAGTTTTCTAGATATGTCACCTCAGGCAAGGGAAACAAAGCAAAATTAAACTACTGTCATTACACCAAAATAAAAAGGTTTTGGACAGTGAAGAAAACCATCAACAGACAAAAAGATAATCTACTGAATGGGAGAAGGCATCTGCAAAAGAAATATCTGATGGGGGTTAATATTCAAAATACATAAAGAATTCTACATCTCAACACCAAAAAATGAAATAATTCAATTAAAGAATGGGCAGAAGACATGAACAGATAATTCCCCAAAGAAGACATCCAGATGGTCAAAAAATTTAAAGAGTACCTTTTATAACAGTTTCATAAAATACTTAGTGATAAACTCAAAGAGAAATGTGCAAGAGTTCTACTCTGAAAACCTTAAAACATTAGAGAGATAAGGTTTTTAAAATACCAAAATATGAGTAGATATATACCACTGTTACAGATTTGAAGTGCCAATATTACAATCTTCATTGCCCTCTTTACAGACCTGTGTTTAGAAGGCAAAGCCAGGGGTGCCTGGGTGGCTCAGTGGGTTAAAGCCTCTGACTTCGGCTCAGGCCATGATCCCAGAGTCCTGGGATCGAGCCCCAGATCTGGCTTTCTGCCCCTGGTTGGCTCAGTCAGAAGAGTGTGTGACTCTTGATCTCAGGGTCATGAGTTTGAGCCCCACATCGGGTGTAGAAATTGGTAAAAAAAATAAAATAAAAATGAAAAAAATATATATACAGAAAATCAAGTGACCCACATAACTAAGGCAATATTTTAAAAAGAACATATTGAGAGGATTTACATCATCTGATTTTAAGACTATAAAGCAACTAAAATTAAGGCAGCCTGGTGTTGGTGGAAAGATAAACACCTAGATCAGTAGAATAAAATAGAAATTTGAGAAACAGATCCAAACATAGGGTCAATAAACTTTCAACAAGGTCACTGAGGTCACTTAATGAAAAAAGAATTCTCTTTCTAGAAACAGAGAAGAAACAATTGGATATTTAACTGAAAGATGATAAATCTCCACCCTCTGCATCAACCGTGCACACATTTTATTTAGATAAATCACCAACCTATGAATCCCTACGAAAGCTAAAGTAACAAGAATTTCAGAAGACAACATGTGAGACTGTCTTCATGACCACTGGTATAACCAAGGACTTCTTAAACACACAGAAAGTACTTAGAAAAAAAAAAGTGGCAAACTGAAATTCATCAAAATTTAAAATTTCTGCTATTCAAAGAAATAATTAAGAAAATAAGGCAAATGGAGAAATTATATATACATATATATAACTATGTAAATTAAATATGTATATGTTATATATGTGTCATATATGTAATTATATGTAACATATCTACACATATATGTTCAATGTATATGCATATATATGACAAAGGATTCATATTTAGAATATATAAAGAGCTCCTATAACTCAAAAATTTAAAGATTTTTAAGTTTAAAGTGTGCAAATAACTTTAACAGAAACTTAATAATAGATGCTATACAGCAAGCACATAATCTTTCATATATTTACTTGTCAGAGAAAGGAAAATTATAATCATAATGAGATGCCACTTCACACCAGAAGGATGTCTTCAAACAAACAAACAAACAAATAAAAAGTAATTGTGACAATGTGATTCCTGGTAGGGAAGGAAAAGGTAAAACCACTCTGTGGTTAGCAATTTAGGTTAGCAAACAGGTTAGCAATTTCTTAAAAACTTAAGCATAAATCTGTGGTAAGATAATTCCCCTTTTAGGTATTTACCCAAGAGAAATGCAAACATAAGCTTACTAAAAAAAAAAAAAAAAAAAAGAGAGAGAGAGAGAGAAAGAAAAAAATAGGAACCTTGTATGTAAATGTTTATATCAGCTTTACTTTTAATAGCCCACAATAGGAACCAAGTCAAATGTTCATCACTGGATAGTTGTTAAACAAACTGATTTATTCAATCAATGAAATACTGCTGAGCTGTAAAAAGAAATGAACAGGCAATACCATGGATGAATCTCAAAATCCATATTTTAAGTGAAATAACCCTTGCACAAATGGGTACATATTTTATTATTCCATTAAGATGAAATTCTACACATGCAAGACCATACAATAGTGATATAAATCTGATCAGGATTAACTTAATGTGCGTGTGAATTTTCTGGAAAGAGATAGAAAGAACTTTCTGGGGTAACGTTCTGTATCTTGTCTGGTAATGCAATCACAAGGGCATATAACAAAGTAGCCGAATCTACATCCATACTAACGAGGCCTCTTGAATAATCTTAAACTCTTTGCTTACTATAATG
Organism: Enhydra lutris kenyoni; assembly: GCF_002288905.1. Classification (NCBI taxonomy): domain Eukaryota; kingdom Metazoa; phylum Chordata; class Mammalia; order Carnivora; family Mustelidae; genus Enhydra; species Enhydra lutris. The sequence continues at coordinate 477,491 of NW_019154154.1, read as the reverse complement.
TAAAAATGGGATACCATTAAAGGCTTAGGCGCTACCAACAGCTTTTGCATGTTTTCAGCTGCTTAAACATCTAGAGCGTGACAAAGTAGCAACTGCATCGATATTCCCACTAGAATTTTTCAAAACCTGGTAGCTGTATTTGAACTGGATATAACTACGAGAGTGAGTCACTTTGCTGCTCTTCTTTTTGTGACATGGCAAGGATTTCTCTTAAAGCTGTAGGTTTGCAATAAAATAATACATATGACAGGCAAATATACAGTGAAAGTGTTTCAGAAATCATATGGCAATATGCAAGACGAAACCGGGAGTCACTGCAATGCGTCTAAGAGCTGAACAGAGATATGAGAAGTCAGGCCACGCTCAGATGCTCACATTCTCTCCCTCTTCCTAAAAAATAATTTAATTGATTTTTAAAATTTTGAAAATAAAAGTAAAACAGAAAATTATGTGCAAAAGAGAAAGATTATTACCTGATATAAAGTGAGGAATTTCACAAAAATAAGAGGGGTCAGTTCACCAAAAATGCATACTGTGGGTGTATATACAATTAATAAAAGAACTTCAAAATCATGAAGAAAAAATTAAAATAAATAAAAGCAAAACCACAAACATTCATACTCATTGTTGGAGATTTTAACTTCCCACTCTTGTCAAAGATATCAAAGATAGAACAAGTAGACCAAAAAAATCATTAGGAATAAAGACGGTTTGAACAATTATACTAACGAACCTGACATATTAGATATGTTAGTATAAAATACTAATGCCTGGGGTGCCTGGGTGGCTCAGTCATTAAGCGTCTGCCTTCGGCTCAGGTCATGATCCCGGGGTCCTGGATCGAGCCCCGCATCGGGCTCCCTGCTTGGCGGGAGGCCTGCTTCTCCTTCTCCCACTCCCCCTGCTTGTGTTCCCTCTCTCGCTGTGTCTCTCTGTCAAATAAATAAAAATCTTAAAAAAAAAAATACTAATGCCTGTTATTATAAAACACTACAATCCACAACTAAAAAATAAACATCAGTTTCAACTGCACAAAGAATGTTTATCAAGATGAACAGTATTTGGGGGCATTAAGTTAAGTCCCAAATCTTAAGAAACTGTAGTACTTAGCTGGCTCAGTAGGTTAAGCTTCTGACATTGGCTCAAGTCACAATCTGGGTGCTGGGATGGAGTCCCTTGGGAGGTGTGCTCAGCACTCAGCACGTCCCCCTCTCTCTACCCCTCCTCCCTGCTCATGCTCTCTCTCTCTGAAATAAATAAATCTTTAAAAAATAAAAAAAAGTATATATGATAAATGTTAGTTGCTCAACAGGACTCTGTGCCTAGTATAACTTCTCATAATTTAGTAATATTTACTTTTAAATTTTATTTTATTTATTTATTTATTTTTTTAAATTTTATTAAAGATTTTTATTTATTTGAGAGAGAGACAGTGAGAGAGAGCATGAGCGAGGAGAAGGTCAGAGGGAGAAGCAGACTCCCCATGGAGCTGGGAGCCCGATGTGGGACTCGATCCCAGGACTCCGGGATCATGACCTGAGCCGAAGGCAGTCGTCCAACCAACTGAGCCACCTAGGCGTCCCTTAAATTTTATTTTTGATACTTATTTTACTTTACTGACTAGTTTATAACCTCATTTTGAATTTTTCATGGTAGAATGCCGTTTGTTTTTAATTTTTTATTAACTATGTTCTATGATCTTATGTATTTGTTCATTTTAGAATCAAATTTCTGATTAGTTTTAGTTGGCTCAGAGATTATCTACAAGTGTCCATAAAATTTCTATAAAAATTCTTTAATTCTTTTCTATAAATGTATATTTTAATACCAGGAGAAACATTATCACTAGTGGCTGAAAATGAAATAAAATATTATTTTCTGAACATCATGCTAGATTCTATATTGGAATTAATTATCAGTTGTTTGCTGTTTATTCAGTATTTCTTAGTCTCCATTTTTGATAATCGTGTGTGTGTGCATGTGTGTGACTTTGGCTACCTTCTTTGTTCATTTTTTAAACATATGTTCAAAAATTTATGTCATGAATATAAGAATGTATTTCACATTTTGAACATTTTATGTTCAAAATGTAAGTGAATGACCTCTTGGGTGGTTTCCATTTATTTTTAGATCTCAGATTTTATTTCCCTAGGTCCTATTTTTGAACTCATCTATTTGTTTTATTCTCCGACCTTCTTGGTTTCTGTTGCTGACATTTCTCCTGATCTGCAGCAGTGTCTGTCTCTGTAGCAGGGGAATGACCCACAATACTAAAGGCCATTCAAATGCAGATACATTTAATTTTGAGGCTATAGCATCAGAGATCAGGAGAAGTGATTTCCAGAGGCCTGAACTGTGCTGCTAAGAACAGCTATCTAGAGCTACAGTTTAAGTGCTGTCATGTTCCAAGTGACAAGGACACCCACATGTACCTTAATATAGGGGTTGTTCATGGAGGTGTGTGTGTTTGTGTTTAAAGTATAGGGGCCATTTGAAGAGTAGGACTGTGGGAGGGGCACACATTCCTCAGGACTATGTGTGATACTGGTTTTTGGACAGAAATCTCTGGTGATATCTGCATTTTATTCCCTTTACAATATTTTTGGACTCCTATTTATAATAAAGATATTGTTAAATATCTGAGTTGGAAAATTCAGTTATTTATAAAATGATTATAATAATTAGACACCAGAGACAACAGTTTTGAATCTAACTGATACCATTTTCACGAAGATGTTGGGGCTTCAGGGATACTTTTGGTAAATTCTTAGAGCAAACGAATTGATCCCATATATCACAAAGACCCAGTGTTTTACATGAAGTGAGTGTGATTATTGGAGGAGACCCTGAGGTCAAACAAATGTAGCAATTATAGATTTATCTCCATCTTAATAACCCCACAATCTATTATGCGTTTGAACTGTTAAACTGACTGCAAAAGAAAAAACCAACCTTTTGTGAGTTAAAAAAAAAAATAGCTAGTATAATTTTCATCATTATAATATATTAAGCCACTTCATATTCTTTCAAATTTTATGATGGAAGTAAAACGATGCAGCAATGTAACTACGACAATATGATCAAGAGAAGGTAGAAAGAGAGCAATACCTCGCATAAAGCAATCCTTTTTCTTACTGGGATGGTCAAAATTCATAATTTTTAAAAATTATTCAAGAGCAATTCTGTGTTTATATAAGCAGTTCATCCTGAATCATTTAGATTCCAGGAACCAGCAAAACAGATTTGACATTTTTAAATAATATATCGTAGCAGAGATGAAGTGCCTTTCAAATACGCCCCACTGTACGCCAGAGCTTCCTGCTAGAGAATGAGTCCAAAGACACCTCACAAATGAATCAATGTGAGTTCTCTGTGTTCTGGTTGGAAATGTCATTCAAAATTGATGACAAGATTTCTGACCAAGATCTATTTGGGCCTAGCTTTTTTCATAACACTCTCTGACCTCACACGTAATGGCTCCTTGACCTATGTTACAGACATCTGAAATTAGAGATGAAATGTTAATGATGGTGCTACACACAGAGGCTGTCTCTTCACTCGGTGGCAGTGAACCTAGAGCTAACTCCAGGAGAAATATGGATTTGAAAAACAACCCTGAAAATACAACCTCAGTGGGCACGATCCATTATTAAACTATGGCATAACTTGTCTGGTCCCTTGCTTCCTACATTTCTAATAGTAATCAGAAACATACTAATTATAGTCAAAAGAACATTGATGACTGAGATCAGTTCATCATGTTTGAAAAAGTGAAAACCTGGCCTTCACATTTTTTCTCCAACTTACTACTCATAACAGAAAGTAGAATTCATGTTCACAAGCTTGTTTTAATTGGATAAAGTCTTTTATAAAATGCTTCAGCCTTTTACTATTAAGAAAAATATAAGTCTTTAAAAGTCTTAGAAAAAAGTATTAATTTTTTTTGCATTCTTGCATTATTATCCTTACATTCAGTTTGGCACACAGATACTCACATGCAATCAAGGACCACCCTTGAAAGTATATAATCTCATGGAAGGCAGACAAACATTACTAAATAACTTACTGAACTACCCAAATACTGTGTTTCATTTGGACTCAAATGCACCCAAAATAAGTCAATACACAATCAATAAAAATTCACTCCTCTATTTTCAGACTTACTTTCTTTTAGCACTTCTATAATAATCTCTTCACATAAGATAGGGTTCTAAAGGGGTCTACTGTAACCAAATTATCTCCTCCTGATTTAGACCTTAGCTCAATTTCTTTCAAGATCTTCCGTGTCCTGACATTTGAGGGTTACCAAGAGCTTACTCTCTTTCTCTTTTTCTGCTCTTATATCCGTTGTTGTTTATGCTCCCAGGCCAAATTCATTCTTGCATTGCTTAACTTCCTTTATACTTCTGAGTCCTAAATCCATAACTGCAATGTCCTACAAGGTTTTCCAAAATACTCTTTCTCTAAAAAGTTCTGTCTTACAAGATTATACCACTAACCAGTTTCTGAATCCATAAACATGTACTTATTTATTTCCTTTCACAGAATTTCTACATCTAATAAACTGATAATTAGGGAAACATTCACTTCATATTATTTTCAATATTATAATTACAGAATTATTTCCTAATATCGGAATCATTAGAATCCCAATTCATAAGGAGAGGCTAAAATCTACTTCACCATAGTTATTTAAAGTGATGTTTGGGGGTGCCTCGGTGGCTCAGATGGTTGAGTGTCTGCCTTCAGCTCAGGTCATGATCTCCAGGTCCTGTGATCAAGCCCCATTTCAGGCTCCCAGCTAAGCAGGGAGTCTGCTTCTCCCTCTCCCTCTGCCTCTCCCCCTACTTGTGCTTTCTTTTTCTCTCTCTCTCTCTCAAATGAATGAATAAAATCTTAAAAAAAAAAAAAAAGAAGTGACATGAGTTGGGGGAAATTGGAGGAGGAGACAAACTATGAGAGACTGTGGACTCTGAGAAACAAACTGAGGGTTTGGGAGGTGATAGGGGAGGGTTGGGTGAGCCTGATGATGGGTATTATGGAGGGCACGTATTGCATGGAGCACTGGATGTGGTGCATAAACAATGAATTCTGGAACACTGAAAAGAAATAAAATGGGGGAAAAAAGTGATGTTTGTTTGAAGACTAGTCCATTTTTTAAATAGAAAAGACAAAAATATATACGAAAATACAGTAATTTGTAACATATGGATTGAATTAAATTTAATAAAGTTTTTGCAAATAACAATGGGAAGGGATCTTCTCTAAATTACCTCGTCATCATACTTATAAAACCCATTAATAGTTGACACTCCACTTGTTGGGAATTCTTTGTTTTCGAAGGGCACTGGGCTCAATTATTTTACTTGGTTACTCGGTAACTTATATGTCTACTGATAGAACAGTAGTTTTAAACATGGGAAGCAATTAGACATTATGTCTAAATGGTAAAGATATTCCTTGTTTACTCCCTTTGTTCTCAGGCTGCTCTCTGGGGCCACTGATAGAACTAGTTATGCCTCCATCCCATTTTCCACTGTGGATATATTCAGATGTATTCTCCTATGAGACACAAAAGTCCTTTGCAACAGAGAAGAGTTGGCTTACTCTTGTTTTCCACGGCAGGCTGGACATTTCCTTAACAGGCTTAGTGAGAATCCTCCTTGCGATTGTTTAATAGTAAGTAAATTAGTACACGTAAGAATATTTGTGAAGGATTTTAAAAAATTAGAAAGACAGATAGACATTGGCCATGTGTTCACTATTGCTCATTTATTATCTTCTGCTTTGTCTTGACCAAACTTTATTTTTTTTTATTTTTTTTTTTTTAAAGATTTTATTTATTTATTTGACAGAGAGAGATCACAAGCAGGCAGAGAGGCAGGCAGAGAGAGAGGAGGAAGCAGGCTCCCTGCTGAGCAGAGAGCCCGATGTGGGGCTCGATCCCAGGACCCTGAGATCATGACCTGAGCCGAAGGCAGCGGCTTAACCCACTGAGCCACCCAGGCGCCCTTGACCAAACTTTAGTCAGACTTTTCTGCTTACTGCACTTCCCTGAACTCTGCCTACTCCCAAGCTCTGAGCAAGAGCTGAAAAACAGAATGTGCTTCTCTATCTACTTATTTTTGAAAAGTGACTACCCAAAGTAAGACATGTTTTTCCTTCGGCCCTGCTGGCCATTTTCCCTTACCTATTCAACTGCTCCTTAAAAGTTTCTGCTAAAACATTGTCTACCTCTCTTCACTTGTAAAAGAAAAGCCTTTCCTATTTGATTTTGAGACACTTGCATATTTTCATAGAGCATTCTCCCCATTGCGATACTTATTTTTCAATAAAGTCTTTCCTTATCTAAGTTCAGATTTGTTTTTTATTCAACAACATGAATTTATTTTTAAAAAAGAAAAGAAAAAGTATCAAATTTATTTAAAATCTAAACAATTTTATAAAACCAGATTTGAGACTTCTGCTACAAGTAATGGGAGCTTAAATAATTTAGACCTATTCTCCTGGTGAAAACATTTGCAAAAGCTTGAAAAGTAACTTTAAATCACCTATACATATCAAATATCCAATAGGATAGAGAGGAGCATTTCAAGTTAGGAAGAGAGAGAGAGATCCCATTTTCATATTCAGGAAGACTAATGATGTCAAGCGATGTTTTCCCAAATTCCAAAGGATCTCAAATGCACGTGCACATTTGTGTGTGTGTGTGTGACAGAGTGAGACAGAATCTTGATATGCTGATTCTAAAATTTATGTTAAAATATAAGAGGTCAAGAATGCTCAAGACAATCTTCAAAATGTAGAAAGTATAATAATGTTCTCTGCTACCAATACTTAGTGTAAAGTCGTAATAATTAAGACTTTGTGTGTTGGTCCAAGTATTGATTAAATGATCAATGACATGGAAAATAATGCCCTGAAATAATCCCACACACATACTCACTGGATCTATCACCAAAGTTGGTGCTGCATGAATGTGAGAAAACAAGATCTTTCCAAGAAATGAATGAATTGCTAATTTGTTTTTTTCCATATTAGGAATACCATGACCATATCTCTAACTATATGCAATTATTCCTGTATGAATTACTGCCCTAATGTAAAAGATAAAATAAAAAAATTCTGGAAAAAATATAAGTGGATATCTTCGAGTGAGGGTAGGAACATATATATATCTTTAAACAGATCACAAAATGTACAAAGGGTAAAAGTTAATAAATTTGACTATATTGAAACTGGAACTTATGTCCATCCAAAGATAATGATAAATTCAGCCTTCAGAATTGGTAAAAATGTTTGAAACACATAAATTTACACAGTTATCTCCAGAATATATAAATCATATAATATATGTAAATATGTAAGGTCTACAAATCAATAAAAAATAAAGAAATTCTACACAAAATATGGACCACAGATTTGAACTGTGTTTTCACTAAAGATGAAAGAGGATATCTACAAAGTCATCAAATGTATGAAAAGGTGTACAACCTAGTTAGTAAATAGAAAAATACCAATTAACACCACAATTGATACCTCTCTGAATGAACCAGAGTGGAAATTTAAAATAGAGAAAAGAACAAAACAATGGTATGTGAAGGGATAGAGACTCATAAAAAGCTTGTGGGAGGGTTATTTGGTTAACCAGTTTCAACGAACTTGATCTCATTTATAAAATTTGAGGGAAAGTGTTGGGTAATGATTTTTTTAGTTGTTGTTGTTCCAAATTCCTGGCACAGGGTTGCTAAAATCCTGAGAATTTCCCAAGGGATAGGAATGTTTTTATAATTCATGGACCCCTTGGATCACACCCGATTCTATGCTAACCAGATAATGTAGATGGGGTTGGTCACTGGGCTGACCAGCAATAGGATCCCATCTTCCCTCCAGGAAGAAGAGGGCTGGTGATTGAGTTCATAACATGGCCAAAGATGCAATAAACCAAGCCTATGTAATGAAATCCCAAGTAAAACTAGTAAACGCTGAGGATCAGTGGAACTTCCTGATTGGAGAACACACCAGTGTGCTGACAGGGTGATGCGTTCTCATCCATGGGGAGAGGGTACAAAAGCTCTACATCTGTAAACCTCCCAGGTCTTGTTCTCTGGTTTTTTTTTTCATTTGACCAATCGTGATTTGTGTTCATTGCTATAAAACTGTAGTTGTAAGTACAGAGATTTTCTGAGTTCTGTGAGTTGTTTTAGTGAACTTTCATACGTGAGTGGGGTTGTGGAAACCTGGTCTGGACTTACAGGTAGTGGGCTGGAAATGTTAGAAGATTTGGGGACTCTGAACTTGTGGATGGCACCTGAAATGGTGGCATTTTTATGGGGAACCATGTCCTTAAAATTAAAATCTAGGGTTTGCACTAACTCCAGTTAGAATCAAAATTATATTGCAATACAGTAGTTGTACACCATGATCCTGCAATGCTACTCCTAGGTGTATCCCCTAGAGAAATGTGTCCATGTGTGCACCAGAAAACATGCACAAATGTGTTAACAGTATTATTCACGAAGTCATAATCTGCATTAGATATAAACCCAACTCCCTATCAGCAATATGAGGAAAATACTTTATATTGATAAAAGGAATATCAAACAATGAAAAATAATGAACAACTATACACAAAAACATGGCAGTCTTAAAAATAGATCTTGAAATGGGAGAAACTTATCACAAAAGTATATATGTAGTGTTGTAATTCTCTTTGTGTATAATACAAATTCAGGCAAATCTAAACCATATTATTTATGAAAACATGTACAGGTCATTTAAAATATATAGATAAAAACAACAAGTGGTTCCTATAAATTTTAGAATAGTGATTATCTTTAATGAGGAGAAGGTTATTGCTGGGATGGAGCAATTGGAAAACTTAAGATGCTGACAAGGTTCCATTTATTGTCCCTAGGTGATGGTTACATGAGTGTTAGTCTTATGAAATGATTTTGCTAAACATTTGTTTTATGCACATTTCTATACACAGGTTATATTTAACTCTACAAAAAAATTCAGATTCCATTGCAAAGAAAACTTGTGACAAAGTTTTACTGACTTCGTATACTTGCTCTGATCAATATGGATAATATAAGCATCATGTTTATCTTATAGATGCTTGTTTCTAAAATGGTCAAAGCTAGTTAATAGCTAAGGGAGATTTTGCTTCATGATATTATTTTCATGATTTATTTGACAAGAACATCAGTAATTCATTAGCAAGTTGAATGAACCTTCAGCTCAGCCCTTAAAAAATGTAAATAAAACTTCACAGTCCAAATAAATGAGATTTTAGAAATGTCAATTTCTCTGTTTGTCATAAGACTGGATGCTACTGTCACTTAAGCCAGAGTCTGGGAAATTAATTTACATTACGGAAATCAAACTTGAAATTGTTACATAAGTGCACAATGTAAAAATATACAGCATTTGAAATCAGAGGAAATCAATGTTTTGCCAAATAAAATGAAATAAGTTTTAAATAATTCAAGTATTATTTTTGATTCAGATACATATTACCCATTCTGCAATATCTATTAACATTTTTAAATGAAACTCTTAAAACATTCTAGACAATGATAAGTTGAAGCTTCATTTGATTTCATCCCTTCCAACCTCCCCAACATTTATTTTTTTAAAAACACCTTTTTCATAATATAACAATATATGAATATCATGATAAAAACATTTCTTATTGTTTTTATTTATTTTATAATCTTATTTTTCAAAATTATTGTAAGATGATACATTAAAATGACTTTTTTCCCAATTTATTTTATTTTTAAAATGACTTTTATGTGTTTCTAAAAAGGTGCAGCAATTCATAGCCTAGAACAGTATTTCTTTCTTTTTTTTTTAGAGTTGCAAAATTTATTACAAATAAAATAATGGGCATAAGAGCAAAAAAAATATCCTGAATTCTGAATTATTCTTTTTGTTGTTGTTGTTGTTTTCAAGTGTGCAATACAGTATTGTTTCTTTTTCATTTTATTTTATTTCTTTTCAGTGTTCCAGAATTCATCATTTATGCACCACACCCACTGCTCCATGGAATATGTGCCCTCCATAGTACCCACCACCAGGCTCACCCAACCCACCATGCCCCTCCCCTCCAAAACCTTGTTTGTTTCTCTGAGTCCACAGTCTCTCATGGTTTGTCTCCCCCTCCAATTTCCCCTAACTCACTTCTCTCCATCTCCCAATGTCCTCCGTGTTAGAACAGTATTTCAAAACCTAGTTGTACCCAATACTTATTAGATGGGAATTCTGATTTAGTGGATTTGGGGTTTGGCCAATGTATCTGTGTTTTCTTAAAACTCTTTAAAAAAACTCAGTGTTCAGTACAGTCTGACAATAAGTAGTTTCTACAGAAGCTCTTATTTATTACCATCATTCCCTTCTTTCAGAAGTGTCTGTAAAATTATTCCCAGTAGGAAATAATTCAATTCTTATGATATACAATTACCCCCTCCCCATTCTTTCCTAATATTTAAGATCCTTGTAACTTCTTGTATAATAGAGAAACTGAGATATTCTAGTTTTTCTTTTTGATGCAAGGATAATGATTAATATAAAGGATGTCTCTCCTTTCCCGTACCTTTACCTGTCATGGACCAATTGAAAATTATGGTTGGCCCATCTAACAAACACCTACTTTTTTTTTTTTTTGAAGATTTTATTTATTTATTTGATAGACAGAGATTATAAGTAGTCAGAGAGGCAGGCAGAGAGAGGAGGAAGCAGGCTCCCTGCTGAGCAGAGAGCCCGATGCGGGGCTCGATCCCAGGACCCTGGGATCGTGACCTGAGCTGAAGGCAGAGGCTTTAACCCACTGAGCCACCCAGGCGCCCCACAAACACCTACTTTTTTTTTAAAGAAAGGATTGATCTACTATTTGAACATAGGCATCCCTGGTTGATTTTCAAGTCATGACTCTCTGAACAATTTCAATCAACTACTTCTCCCATTATACACAAGTAAAGAGGATATGATGTTATATTTACTAACTTTAGTTTCAATACCATTGCCTGAAAAAGGGTGAGACTCTAGAAAAGGCTGTAAAGAAGGAGGTATAGGGTACCTAATATACTTATTCCAGTATATTCAGGTGCCTGACAATACAGCGGACCCCATTGCTCCCCCTTTTGTTTTGTATGATGTTGAAATAATAGAGCTTCTGTAACTATGTATTGACACCTTAGTAGCAATGAAAAACACACATTCCAAGTCAGATAGACCCATATTCAAATTTATAAGTAGCTTGATCTCTTCATACCTCTTTTTTCTCACCCTTAAATGGAAATAATTGTGTCTTTCACATTGGAAGTATCAGCCACAAGAGAAAACTATTGTACAACAGGAAGAGAAGGCATCAAAGGCAACTAGCAGAAATAGATCATGATAACTTAATAAACTGAGGAGAGACTGGAAGGATGGCAAGATTTGGGAAAAGAAAGACTGATTTTGAGGAGATAATAGTCTGGTTTGTTTTTTGTTTTTTTTTTTTAAAGACCGAAAATCCCAGTGAGTACCATGGAATGGTTTTCATTCCATTAATTCCATTCCATTAATTCCATTAATTTCATTCCATTAATCAAAATAAGGGAAACCAAGACCATAGCAGCCATCTAGCCAGGTAGCTTTTCTAAGATCACTATCATAACTGCAAATTTTTAACTTCAGGTGCCCATGGTATAGTCATGATATATAGTCATATAGTAAGAAGATAATATTTAGAGAAAACTATTTAATTGAGGTGAACAATTTTTAGAGGTGGTGATAACAAACGTTTATGTAGCACCATTTTGGGGAACCATCTAAGAAATAGTTTGATGTCTGGGCCTCAAAGAGTACTATCTATATTGTAACATCTGATAGTCTCTGAATGCTTATGCTAGAAGCCATTGTAAGTTATTTCCATGTGTGGACTCATTTAATTCTCATAATAACCCTATGAGATAAGTATACTTAAAAAATTCCTTTTTGCAGATAAGGAATCTGAGACAAAGACACCTTAAGTCATTTGTTTAAGGTCACACAATCTTGTGCAGATACACAAAAGAAATACCAATGATTACAGAATATAAAAACATTTTTTTTTTGCTTTGTAAGCTTTCTTATAATGTCTTAAGTCATTTTCTTTTTGCTTCCCATAGAAAAAAATAAAATCACTACCGATTATCTCTGTGTGAAATTAGAGCTCTTACAGAAAATTTATCTTTGATTATGGAATTGTGTAATACTTGTAAAGATGAATTCTTCATGTATTGGCAGAAAATAGGTATTTTCAGTTCCCTTACTAAAAATTGGTGGGGGTCGGGGTGGCAGGAACACAGTAGTCAGAGCACCTGGGTGGCTCAGTTAGTTAAACATATGTCATCTGCTCAGGCCATGATCCTGTGGTCCTGGGACCAATCGGCAGCCTGTGCATGCCTGGCCAGCTCAGCAGGGAGCCAGCTTCGCCCTCTCTCTCCACCCCTCTTCCCTGCTTGTGTTTGCTCTTCCCTGTGCTCTGTCTCTCTCACGCTCTCTCTCCAATAAATAAAATCTTAAAAATAAAACCCAGTAGTCAACATTATTTTACCATCTAAATAAACTCAATCTTTGCAGTTGATTTCCCCCCACATAGTAAACACTTTGAACTTTTTGACCTTAATTACTGGGAAGTATCTTTCTTCCCCCTTCCCTTTGCTTTTCATAATTCTTAACTTCAGAGACTAGTCCCTGATTAGAATCACGGTAAACATACTGATATGGATACGAGAAATGACCATAAAGCATAAAATGAACTGACACTCTCTTTCTTTTCCCAATTAGCTGAGATTTTTAAGATTTTCCACAAGTTCAAATGTGTAAAAGGAGAACTAATTTACAGAGCTTTCTATTTATAGTTTTTATATATCAGCACATTATAGAACATCACCACACAGATATAGACACCCTGCAGATGGGGTTCCATCTGTTCAGCCTGATTTTGCTACATGCTTATGAACAAAGCCCAGGCATCGACCTTTGGAATTGCTGCTGTCTTAAACACTCACTGCATTTCTATACCGTAGACCCTGTTCTCCCGCTTTGTATGGTTTTCTTCCCCGAGAAAAAGAGCTGTTTTGCTGGAAGATATGCTTCCACATACAATGTGTCTCTGTGGGCAGGTATTAACCAGTTGCATCTTTTATAGGAATTCCAAATGTAAATTTATTCATGAAAATGCTTCTTGTTTACACTAAAATTCGGGAAAAAAAAGTATGTTTTAAATCGACACGATGAATGCATAAATGCTGCCTTAGTGATTCTTTTGTTCCTTTAATTAAAGCTATCTTTTCTCCTACAGCCTTTTAGTACTTAAATTGACAAGGCATTGCATTAAAAATACAATGGCAGAAGAGCAGCTTAAACCTCTAGGACATATCAGCACAAACACATGTAAGGTACACTAGGCCACACTCTATTGTCCTGAGCAGCAGAATCTAAAGTCAGGAAGGATGACTTCTAGGTCCCCTCTGCAATCTCTTCCATCTTCTTTTCTGAGTGGCTTAAAACAACAAACACAAAACAAAACAAAAAATGACAGAAAAAAATTAAGAAACCCCTTCTACCATTACCTCTACCAGAAGACCTGCAGTGTTTCAGGGGCAACTTGTGATTGCAGAAAGGAAACTTCCTTTCTATAATCGCCTGTGTCTCTCATCACTAGTAAATCCACAGTGACACAATGCCTGGTGGTGCAATCCAATACACCACCTTGGAAGAAAGAGAGTATGACACACACC
>NW_019154154.1:333716-461216 GCF_002288905.1 Enhydra lutris kenyoni | reverse complement strand
TGAAGTCGACTCTCTTGAAGAAAAAAAATGACCCTAAAATGTATTTGGATATGTAGATGCCTGAAAATACACAAAATAGATTTGGAAAAGAAAATACATTTTAAAGTGGGAAGAATTTTTCAAAATAGATTCTTGCTACACTGATTCACAAAGATATTTCAAAACAAAGTAATGTTTAGTAGTCAAATCAGTGTGGGATACCATAGCCCCATTTTATAAAAAAAAATTCACAGTGCACATTAACATTGTCTAGAGGAGTAAAGCAGTAAAAGAAGATATAGCATTTAATCAATGTTTTCCAAACTTACTTGACAATAGGACTTTTTTCCTTCACTCCTATTAACACCTTTCCCAAGTAGAGGTTAATGAAATATTCTTTGAGGAACTCTGCTGTGTATCTCTCACTGGGAAATAACATAATTACTAGGAGAACATGCATGTTAAAATATTTTACAACACTGAAACTACCAAAGTCTACAATGTCTATACAATGTCTCTTCAATGATATAGTTCTAATATTTTGACTTTTCTGTGTAAGCAACATTTTATTAAATTTGATGAAACCATGATTGGTTAAATATTCACTTTTAATGTAGGGGTGACAAAGACCAAAAGTATGTTTGAATCATAATTCTGGACTTGAAAGAATTATCTTCATAAAAGAAATAGTTTTGAATTTTGTGGAAAGAAATACCTTTAAAAAATTATCAGAGTTTCTTGCTGTCCATCGGGTGGTCATAATTAACAGAGTAGGAGTCTTTATGTTACATGTAAAGGCCATTGAGATGGTAAATTTTACACGCTAACTTGGCTACACCACAGTACTTGGCTATTTGGTCAAACATGTCTGGATGTCACTGTGAAGGTATTTTTTAAATGAGAATGACATTTAAATCGGTCCACTTGGAATTAAAGCAGCTCACCATCCATATTGCTGGTGGGCCTCATGCCTTCAGAGGAAAGCCTTCAAAAAGACTGGCCTCTTTGAGGAAGAGGGAGTTCTACTCAGAGACTGCCTTGATACTCCAGCTCCAACTTCAGGTCTTCCCGGGTCCCCAGCCTGCCAGCCTACCCTGCAGATTTTAGACTTGTCAACCTCCACAATCATGTGAGCTAATTCCTTCATACTTCCTGAATCTTTATTTAAATATTTATCTCACATCCTTCTATTTCTCTGGAGAACCCTCACTCCTATGGCCACATAGTGCTACTCTTATTTCACGAATCTATCCTTCCCTTTATTACATCTGTAAGAGGTAGAACTCCTTTTAGTGTGTTATGTAAAGAAATGCTATTCATCACTCCACTGAAGTCATTTTATGCATCTGAAACCTAAGAAGATATACTTCTTTGGTGCTATGTAGAAATAGGCAGCATGTATTAAATAATTTTCTAAATGAGACCATTCATAAAACCTTGTCATTCTGATACTAAACAATGGGTATTTCAGCAAGTGATTGTATTTTGAAATTGATCTCATTTGAACAATTTATCTCTCACCATGAAAGAGAAAGCAGCAGCACATTTTAAAGGGCTTTTCTTAGATAAAGTGGCTCTGTAGCCTTTAAGTAAATGTCTTTGGTAAATGAGACCAAGATATTGGACATCGTATTGTGCTCCCTGAGCATCTGGTCAATACCTCCATGATACAGTTTGACTCATTACATTCCATCAAACTCTGGTAACAATTCATTGGCTAATTGTTCTGACTTAGAAAATAAGGCTTAGAAGAAGAAAGAATGACCACATTCAGCTGGTATAGTTTATGCCATAAACAATTTGGGTTTCAGATCCAACTTTTTTTTTCTTTCTCTCTTTTCTGTCTTTTTCCTTTTTTTCTGGAGGACAGAATGAATCCTTCTCAGTGAGTTTAAAAATCTGTCTGGTAATCTAATTTTGTCACCAAAATAGTAAGTCTTGATTTATATACACATAAGAGAAGGACCTCTCATTTTTTCCATCCCTGATATTTACCTAATTTCATGTGTATTAATTCAGAAAGAATTTTATGGTGATATTTAAGGAAAGGAGAAAGGTAAGCTGCCTGAAAATGAGAACATTCATGATTTTTCTAAAAGTAATTTAGTAACATTTAATGGAGTATTCTAAACTTCAAATTCAGTAATGACACAGTAAGAAAAACATACATTGCTGGTGGTGAGGATCAAGCAGGCTGTCCCCAAAATGGTCCATTTTGGCATATGGATTACTCTGACCTGAAGTCAGTTAAGGTCCAAAAGATTCAAGAAGCTTTTTACCTACCTATTAACTACCTAAAAGGATTTAGATAGGGGGCCTGTACCAGGAAGAGAGCTACTATCAAAATTAACTTTTTCACAGAAGAAGACCTATATATATGGCATGGCAGACATCTTTTTGCTAAAAATTTGTTTTTCTAATCTTCCTATGATTTGTCTTTCTCCTCCTTTCTCCAATACCCCCTTATCCTTAGCTCAGGATAGTGTATAAAACTTGATTGCCTGAAGGTCAAAGAGTCTTTCATGTTTTTGTCAGGTTCCTGTTTTTATGAAGTTAAATTTTTCTTCCATTAATCTGTCATATGACAGTTTAGTTAATAGACCAGTCAAATGAACCTGGAAAAGTGGTGAAAACAATTGTCCTTTCCTATGCTGGTCCCACCCATGGAGTTTCAAGAACATTGTCTCAGAAAATCATGGTAGGGGAATCTCTTTACTACTAAGTGGGGAGACCTCTTACCTCTCTCTCTTCTAGGCCTATATACATTAACCCTCACAATTCCTGGCGAGCTTGCTCTTGCATGTTATTTATTCTGTTCCCAATTATGGATGAACTACCCAAGTTAGTGCACTGACATTTCTTCTAAATCCAAAATATGCTACATTGTTCAAGGCACAAAATAATCTTCAGTGCCTTA
Source organism: Enhydra lutris kenyoni (assembly GCF_002288905.1). Lineage (NCBI taxonomy): Eukaryota > Metazoa > Chordata > Mammalia > Carnivora > Mustelidae > Enhydra > Enhydra lutris. The sequence continues at coordinate 458,320 of NW_019154154.1, read as the reverse complement.
TACTGATGATGTGAATATACTCCACTAATTCTTGCATATAAAAACTACATATATTCTTATATCCATATTTCCTGTATATTCCTACTTCTCTATTTAATTCTGAGTGTCTGTGCTGTCGTATTGGCAAGTCACAGTAGGGAAGCATATCCTCCTTCCACTTTTGAAATGACTGGCATTTCTATGTCACAGGGCTCCACAAATTCTTAGAGAAAGTAGAAAGGCAAGAATATCTGAATCATACACCATGATGCATTCAAGATAATCTCTTCACATTTCTGATACTCTGACTCTTACTCTAGGAGTATTTCTTTCTCCTAAAGACATCCAAAGCAATAAAATGAAGAAATGACCACATTTGAATCCTCTATATGGTGATTTTGTTCTGCCAACCCAACATGCTAGGATAACTCTGTATTTATAAGGAGTATATAGCTCTACAGCCTCAATGGCTCCATTGTGTCCTGTATCCCCACTACATAAATAAAATGAGTGGGTGATGACTGGTCTATTTAAAGCTGATGGCCAAAATTTAGGAAATATATTATAAGGGACATTATTCAATTCTCAATTATGAGAAGGGTACATCTTGAGGGGAGAAGTAAAGGAGAATTTATCTTACTATAAAATACTTATTAAATATTATAGTAGTTTTTAACTGAGATACTATGTGGTATCTGTCATAGAAACTCATAGAAACTACCTCTGAGATAGAGGTAGGGTTTCATAAAATCGAGTTTTTAAAGATACTCCAAGAACAGAAACTCAAGGTAGCCCTATACTGTTTTCCAATAAAAAAGTTGTGATGCAGGTGGTAGAGAGTTCATTCCCAAATCAGAAAAGCAGAATAAGTTAATCTTTATTGAGCATCTTTTATGTGTTAGGGTTAAAGTATATACACATTAGTTAAATATTCTAGAAAAGCATAGATATCAACTTTCATAGTATTTGCTTTCTGCTGGGTCTTGAGATCAGTAGTATCATTATTTCTGTTTCTGGATGGAGGAAACTGAAGTGCAGAGAGGGGGAATAATTTGTTAGCTAGTCTCCTGGCTAGTAAATAGGCCAAAATTAAAGTAGAATTCTTGGCAGCCATGTTTTCTAAAATATTTTAAAGCAAAAACACACCATATACTCAATAGATACTGAATTGAACTGCATTTCACTATAGATACAAATTTAAAATGTGGTCTTAATTAAATTACTTACATTTTAGTTTGAAACAAAGAGAAAAATGAAATGCAGTGTAAAATTCAGTGTAAAATTATTTAGCAAAGTTAAACTCAAATCTCTGAGGATCACAACTAAAAGTCTTTATGAGAATTCAGTGACCAAAACCAACACACACACACACACACACACACACACACTATTAAGACACTCATGCAATTATTTAAATATTGTACAGAAAGAGTTATGAATTTTTATCATTTTTCCCATATGCTTACATTTGTTTATGTAATGCTTTATAAAGTATGAAAGCACATAGTTTTCTTAGCTAAATTCTAATTTTTAAGTGATTCATGATGTTTGGTTCAAATGTTAAGACTAGTGACACCACGCGTGCACTAGGAAAGTATGAAGAAGATCTTTCTCATGTTAATTTTCAATTTGTATTTCTTTTACATATTTTTTTTTGCTGTTGGGGGATGTTTTCCATGTTCAATTTATTCATATGATCTATTTGGAGATGGATGAAGGTAATTAAAACCTTGTACCTGTTCAAAATATTTTTCTCACTCCTTTTTGTTTTCTGACTTCGTATTAACCACGGACAAATGATTAATGCTTACGTAGTCACATCTGACAGATTCTTCACTTTGGGGCTACTTCTTGGATTTATCTATCTGTGCTAGCTCCCCAGGTTCATATATTTTACTGCCTATTTGTTAAATACAATTGAGTTTTATATAGGATACCTCTAATATCTCACTTCATATCACAACATCCATACCTATGTTCAGCACCCCTGGCCAATTGTTTCTTCCCTTTTACCTTGGTTACCAAATCAGTTTGATCTTAATCCAGCCAATGACTGAGGCTACAAACTCAGCAAAGACCAGATCGCTTTAGCCCTTGCCCTTAGTGATATGCTTTGTTTCTCATTCCAGGACTTCCCCAGTCACAGAGATAAGCCAATGCAGTTTTACTTTTATGGCCATAAACACAACATTTGGTCATGTAGCGATTGTCCTCAAGGTGAATCAATGATGAGATGTGGGTAAATGGTGAATAAATTTCTTCCCTTTCCTCCTCCTGAATCTCTGATCTGTAGTCCCTATTTTATGTGACCTGTTCGAAGTCCTGAAAGACTGAGCTTTTAGTAAGTGGCCAGTTACTCACCTGAATCTTCCTCCTTTCCTACCTTATTCCCTCCTCTTTTCCTCACACTTGCTTCTCAAGCACTGTAATCTCCAACAATATATTAACATATAAACTTCTGCTCCCGTTTCTGAATTCTTGGGAACCCATTCTAAGACAGATGTCTAGAAAATAACTAATTCATGTACCAAAAAATTAACTACTGATTCCTTAAAACCACCTCTTCACATTTAATATTTAATGTATTCATTGTGCTAACAATCAATTTTTTCCTATTTCTAAATATTTACCAACATGTGTTTGGATGACTGAGTGTATCATGATTAAGAATTTCAGTTCACACTTGTGTCAACATGTTATCTTACCTTTCCCTTCCCCTTCCCATTATCTAAATGTCACACACTTGTCCTGTTCCTTCCTACCTTTTAGCAATTTTTCTGTTGAATTTTTTTTCAAGTTTCTATCAACCATCTTGTCCAGATTCACTTCTCACTTTCCGAGATTCTTTTCCATTAACTAGTTTTCTTCCTTCCTTTTTTCCTTCCTTCCTTCCTTCCTTTCTTTATTTCTTTCTCTTTCTTTCTTCTACTATCAATTTGGGGTTTCTGTCATTGTTCCATGTCAGGGTTTAGATTGGTCTGTTGCCATGGAAACTGTTTCAGCTACTTGCCCACAGGAGGGCGCCCTCTACCTGTTAAAAGGTAGGCTGGCAGCAGCAATATTTTTGTTCTGGAAGAGGACAATGGAGATCTATTACCAGTAGAGTAATAACCTGTTTGTTTTTTTTTTTTTAAATAGTGTGTATCTATTACTGATGCAAGTATAGAATTAGACACATTCTCTAGACAAATTGGAGGCACATTAGGCAGTTACTTATCTGACACAATATGAAAGGCAGGTAAAGCCTTACCGAACAAATATTTCTTCTCATTTTCTTTTACCAGCCCTATCTCTTTGCATTGAAATCTTGACATGAAATACCTAACAAGAATGTGATGCAACTAGACATCAGTGAGGACAGTGCTCATGGGAAAGAAAATTAAAATGACTGATTGTGAAAGAAGGTAAGGACCAAATGGGGGCAAAGCAACAGATATCCCTAGGTAATCATGGGGTTTTGTAAGATCTTCTTAATCCTTGAAATAAAGAAAATTTCCTGACAATTTCTCCACATTCACAATTTTCTTTGGTAAAAATTATGCCAACGTGAAAATAATTTCATTCAGGACCAAGAGTTATTTCTAATCCAAGATATGTGAAAATACATTTTTTTATAGATGTCCAATGCTGTCAGACCCACAGATAAACCATAGGTGCTCTGAAATCTTGAGTTTCCTGAGGATAGAATAGCTCCTTTGGCCTTCTTAGACAGTAATTTCTGTTCACTCACCAGCCCCTGATGAATATGACTGGGCTCACTCTGGGCTTACAACCTAGATTTTTTTTCCTTGACTACACAGCTTTAATTACTGACTAATTAAAATTTCCACCAATAGGAAACACCAAGCTATGGTTATACCTAAAATAGCTGCCATGTGTATATTATCTCCTGAAGACAAAATAAAATTCTAAAAAAGGATAAGGAAAATATTTTAAGTCACATAGGATGAAGAGAGTACTGAGTCATCATAGTTGATGGACCAAAGAGCATAGCTGTCTCAGAAAATATAAAGCCTAATGCTCTATATTTCTTGAGGAATAAGACAGATATATATTTGCCCAAATGGATTTGGAAAGAAGTTGGCATGCAAAGAGGATGGCAATTTTAACTACATCTTATGTATGTTCTCATAGCTCCAACCACAAAAGCTAATTTCTCATAAAGCACACAATTAAAATCAAATGATCTGGTTACAAATAAAGTAAGTTTAATGGAATGTCTTCTTTGCTCATTTTCATTTGTATTCACTTTTCCCTTTAGTGGGATTCTCAGCCTTCACATTTCATGTCTAAAAACTCCAATTTCAGAATGTTTCATTTTTGTCTATGTTGATTTTGGAAATCTCTTTTACTTGAGTGCCTGAAAGTAATCGAAGAGCCGGAAACTAATGATAGAGGCCAAATTCCTCAAAAAAAGATTTTAAAGAGAAGAGACTCCTATTCCAAAAAAGAAAAAGAAAAAGGAAAAAAAAAGTCACTTTCTATTATACTAGCAGCAACTAAGGGAAAAATTCCTTCATAAAAGCAGAATCATTGTGGCTTTTGCCGCTATTTCCCAGATTTAAAACTCTTTTCTGTTCTGTAACTCCATGAGGGATTCATAGATGGATTCTTTTTATTTGACTCTGCCCATCAGAGAAAAGCAGAAATTTAAAAAAAAATTATGTCTACAACATAAATTTCAATTATAAAACTAATTTTGTCCAAAGTAATCCAACAAAAAAATGATGTAGATAAGATATGTATGGAGCTATCAAAGGAAAGAATGTGTGCTCGATTTGTAGCTGAGCTTTTTGGTTGGGGGGGAGAAGGGAAAGGCTTGAGGGTTCATTAAAACTCCTACCAATTTTCAAAAAACATGGTCATCACAGAGGATGGATTCTAAAACACTTCATTTCAAAGGTTGTACAGGAGCCATCCAAGAAGGAAAATGAAAACAATCCAACAAAAAGCAAATTATCTGAAGGGAAATAGCAACTAAATAAGTTGCCTATATATCTGTGCCAAAGAACAAAAATGCCACTAGCACCATGACAACAAAAACTGACGACATTTAGAGGTTTAACAAGGAAAACTGTTTCAAAATTCTTGCTAAAACATTACAGTGTTACCTAAGCAAACCATCAGTCCCCCGCTGAGAGGTGATTGAGCTGAGTGCATTCCACACACAATCCTGAGATCCTAGCCTGGTTTAGGGGGAGATAATACATAAACATATACAGATAAAAACACACCCACACACAAATATGTAAATAGACATGCTTGCATATAACCACATTTTGTTTAAATTATAACTAATTCATCTTTTTTATTAGAACTAATTTTTTAGATTTGCTAGATAATATCTGTGACATGGCTTAAAACAGATTTAGATCTACTTGTTTAAAATTGGAGTAAAAAATAATTTTCATAATTTGTGTGTGTGTGCCAGTTGGTCCAAACTGCCAAAAAAAATTTTTTTTTAAGCATGAAAAAAAATTAAAGAGCCATTTACAAAGTCTGGGCTTCAAACAGTGAGTTATCAACTTGATCTTTTTGTCCCTTTCTATACTAACGATCAATTACACATTTGGCTTTTGAAAACTAAGGTGGGGATCTAAGTAACAGCAGGTTTTCTCCTTTGACATCTCTTACTTTGCTTTCAGGCTTTAAAAGATAATTACTCATCTACATCAAAATCCTTTTGCTAGGTTCTCCTAAAAACAAATCTGTTTACATCTCTTTACAAGGTGCAATGATCCAGAATTGTTAGAGTAATCCATAAAAATGTTAAATGAATCAAGTCCCCGCAATCTCACTGCACTTTTCCCAGCATGACTGTAATGATCCAAAAGACTGGCCTAAATGAAGGAGCTCAACACACAAAAATGATGACATTTCATTGTAAGACAGTCTGAAGTTTCCATTTATTAAAACCAATCATCTCGAGACTCTCTTCCTCAGAGATGTAACTGTTGCACACCTATTCATGGGAGCCTTATGTTGGGAATGATTTTCCATACCTGCATGTTTTCTGATCTTGCACAAGTTCACTACCTTCTTTCTTTCCACTTGGTAATATTTCAAGGAGTATTTGTGGGAGAAGGTGGGGTGTTCCATACTCTGAACCTTGTTTCTTGGTCATAGTATGCAACCCTTCCCTTTCACACTCCCTCCTTCTCACTACCTTTGTTTTGGAATGTGGACTAAGTTTCTTTCTTTCTTTTTTTTTTTTTTTTAAGATTTTATTTATTTATTTGAGAGAGAGAGAGAGGACGAATGGGGGTAGAGGGGGCAGAGGCAGAGGGAGGGAGAAGTAGACTCCCTGCTGAGCAAGGAGCCTGACATGGGGCTCCATGCCAGGACGCCGAGATCATGACCTGAGCTGAAGGCAGACGCTTAACAGAATGAGCCGCCCAGGCGTCCCTCTGCAGCCCTCTGTCGGAGAGTCCTCCCATGAATTGTGGCACCAAGTGCTCTTTGGCGCATGTTCCACAGGATCCCATGCTTCTGGTCTGACTCCCGGCATTACAGTCATTACAGGATCCCAGCTCCAGTCTCTTGCCAAACTTTGAAGTTGTACTGTAAGAACACTGACTGAGAGTCATTTACAACTATGATTCAGCAGGTTTCTAATTGTCACACATCTAATCTTTGTCTTAGGGAACATAACTCATTTTTTCCATAAAGCTATTTTAGAAGTTATTAACCTTCCTTTATGGATATACTGAGCCCACTGTGTACATGAGTTATGGTTGCTATTACCTGTTTGTCATGGAATCATTTACATTTGTGTTTCTTGTTGTTCTGAAAGACTGGAAGTTCTTTGAGAACTGCATTTATTTGTTTTTATATACTCCTTTAGCTGGAACTATACTAGGCATATAATAGACTCTCAATAAATATTTACTGAATGGTAACAACAACATAATGTAGGTATCATTCACACATTTTAAATTAAGAAACTCATGAATGGGAGATGTGAAGTAACTGTTCTCAGTTCTCCTTGTGGATAAATAGGAAAACAGAGATTGAATCCTCAGATAAATCTGACTCTAATACCTCTTCTTAAAGTTTCTGTATGATCTCAGATTACTTTCATTTTTCACACAATTGGGTTTATATTGTCAGTGTTTTCATCCCCACTATTATTTTCATTTTCATCCCACATGTAAATTCAAAACAGAAAATAATCTTTTAATTAAATGAGAAAAAAATTATCTGAATGAGAATGATTTGCTTTGGATTTTCTGAATGGGGAGGATTATTATTTGGATGAGATCAAATTAGTCAAGTGATCATAAATACTGAGGATGATAAATTAGAAATGAGATGTATAGCATCACATTTAAAATCCCAGTTCACTGGGGCACCTGGGTGGCTCAGTGGGTTAAAGCCTCTGCCTTTGGCTCAGGTCATGATCCCAGGGTCCTGCAATTGAGCCCCGCATCGGGTTCTCTGCTCAGCAAGGAGCCTGCTTCCTCCTCTCTCTCTGCCTGCTTCTCTGCCTACTTGTGATCTCTGTCAAATAAATAAATAAAATCTTAAAAAAAAAAAAAATCCCAGTTCATGATCCTAATCACACAATTGTTGAAAAGAGGAGAGAAAAGATGTCAAAATCAGCCTAGGAGCCCAATTTTTTTTCCATAGGAGAAATATTCCTAAGGTTACTGTGTCTTTGAATCTGCTGTTTTGCCCAGCTTTCATTGCTGCTCCCTTTCCTAACACTACAAAATGTGGCTATCAGGAAATGTTATTACAACGTATTCAGTTAAGCTAGCCTTCGTTAAAGGCTAATCGGCCCATGTAATCTAGTTTATATGTTTCCATACCATTTGCTGAATTGTATCTTCTCAAAATAACACTTTTAATGTCTTTATCAATAATAACAGCAAATAAAACTGTGAACTTAATAACAAACCTCCAATGTTCATGTCTTTGAGCATTCATGAAAATATGGGAAAATAACTTACCAAGGAATAGCACATAGAGAGGAATGTTGTCTATATTTTATGGGAGAGTGGTAAGGGGTGACAAGCCAGTCTGAAGTACACTGACCAGGACTCTAACACACAGCATCGTATTTTCAGAGATGTATTTCAGTTTAAACCTTTTTTTTTTTTTAAGATTTTATTTATTTATTTGACAGACAGAGATCACAAGCAGGCAGAGCGGCAGGCAGAGAGAGAGGAAGGGAAGCAGGCTCCCTGCCGAGCAGAGAGCCCGATGCGGGGCTCGATCCCAGGACCCTGGGATCATGACCTGAGCCAAAGGCAGAGGCTTAACCCACTGAGCCACCCAGGTGCCCTGAGTTTAAACCTTTTATAAGCGGATAAAACTTCTTTCACAGGATATTTACTACCATAACTGTACCTAATGTGGTTCCAGTATTGTAGAGAATACTGCTATTGTAGAAACAATACTCAAAATGCTTAGTGGTAAGGATGTTGAGAGCAAGATGAATTCTTAACCACTATCATAGAAATGTGTGTAGAAATAAAGATCTTTGCATCACAATATAATCAGTGATTCCTTATAAGGTGAATCTCTCCATCTTCCTCTTTCCTTCCCCCTTTCCCTTCCAGGCCCCTCCTCTCCTTCCCCATAGATGATAGTAGATACAGGTAGAATTCACTAAATGCATAGAATACAGAACTTCATATTGTTCTGTATTCATACTGTTCATATTCATGTTTCTGAATTCATTAGGCCAGGAATAAAAAATGTAGATCATTGAATGTGCTGTGGAAGGTATGTGGATGGAGGAAGAAAGTGAAAAAATAGTGGAACAGAAAACAAATTATATTGTCAAAGAGAAAACAAAATAGCGGTATAGATTTAAAATGCTAGTTCCCTTAAATATTGATTTTACTGCAAATCCATGTAGTTACAAACATGGCTTTCATGATATATTTCTGATGCTGTACAATTTTCACATCAAAAGTGTTTTTCAGATATATTAAAGATATTTTTTCTCTATTTTCAAATATTGTGATAGACTTTCACCTTAAGGTAAGCATAGAGCAGTTTAGCTGCACATCTCATTTTTAATTGTTTAGGAACAGATTCTGCTACTTGCTTTAAGAAAAAAAAAAGAGCTATGGACTCAAAGAGAATTTTGGAGATTCTTACACTTAGCCCTAGAGTGATGTTTCCTTCCATGAAAAATTTACAGAGACTGTCAATAGATTATCATTTCTCTGCTTTCTAAATAGTTGAGCAGGCATGGAATCATCTGCCATCTCTACTTGGAAAGAAAATAGTTACTTGAAATGTAGGATCTATTTATGTTTACTTTTCAGTATTTTAAACAGCATTACAAGGAACACATTTAAATCTATATTTGGATCTAAATCAGATGTCTCTACAATGGGAAATATCTGCGGACTTGATTATATATGTTAAGCTATATTAGCAGAACCCAGCCGATCGGCATTGTGCGGCGGTCGTGCAAGCGCAGCTGTCCGTCTTTACATTAGCGTGCGGAGTCTCTCTGAATGCAAATAAAAGCATGACAGATGGGCTTAAAATAAGCTCAAAAATTAAATTGAATTTAGTGATTTCTAATATTCCTTTCTTAAAAACTCTGCTTACCAGTTTAAAATGATTTAAATTTATTTACTTTCAAAAGTAATAACACTTTAAGTAACTCCTCTTTTCTCCCAGGGCATCTGTGTGCTTGACTTGACATTGATCAAATTTTTCACAGGACCTCAAGTCAGTCCTATATTTCGGTTTGAAGGTAGCTTAGCCTGTTTGAATAAGGTCATTTTTTTAAGTTGGCTCCACATCCCTCTCTAAGCCCAGCGCCGGGCTTCAGCTCATGACCCTGGGATCAAAACCTAAGCTGAGATCAAGTGCGGGAAGTTTAACTAACTGAGCCACCCAGGCACCCTGAATAATATAATTTTTTAAAAAAGTAATAGGCTTTGTTTTCTACAGTTTTACGCTTATAGAAAAAATGAACAAAAAGTAGAATGTGGGGGCACCTGGGTGGCTCAGTCCGTTAAGCATCTGCTTTTGGCTCAGGTTATGATCTCAGCATCCCCAGATCGAGCCTTGCACTGGGCTCCCTGCTCAGCGGAGAGTCTGCTTCTCCCTCTCCCTCTGCTTGCCACTTGCCCAGCTCGTGCTCTCTCTCTCTAACAAATAAAATGTTTAAAAAAAAAAAAAGTAAGTACAAAGTGTTCCCTTAGTCTTCTTCACCCCACACTTTTCCCATTATTAAAATCTGACACTGCTGTAATGCATTTGTTACAATGTAATTCAAATTGATGGGCCAATACTGATACATTATTACTAACTGTGCAACTACTCTGGTGCACTTAATAGTGTTCCACATTTCCCTCACACTCTGTTCATTTGTCTTGATTCTTTTTTTTCTTCTTTGTTCTTCAGGCTGCAATCTTTAGCAATCAGTCTTCATGTAGTTAATTCTTCTGTCAGTTCAGAACTATTCTTGAATTCCTCTAGTGAATTTTCCATTTCAATTATTATCCTTTTCAACAAGTATTTCCTTCTGGGTTTTAGAATTTCTCTTTCTTGATAGTCTTAAAGTTCAGGGATGATCATTCCCTTCTTTACTTCCTTCAGGATGGTTTCCTTTAGTTCTTTGAATGTATTTGTGGCAGTTCCTTTGAAGTCTTTGTTAAATCTGACATCTGGACCCTCTCTCAGGCAGTTCCTGGTACCTGTAATTTTTCCTGTGTATGTATTACACTTCTCTTATTGCCTATCTTGTAATTTTCTATCAAAACCGAATATTTCAGTCCATTTAGAGCTTACTGTTGTTTACTTTTTTTGGAATGGCTGGACTATTTCAGTGAAGTCTATCCACCACCACCCCTAACAGTGTGAGGCTCTGACGTTGCTCTTTGGTGGGTGTGGCCTTTGGAATGCACACAGTCACCTGGAATGATAGTGGTTTTAGCAAAACTCTCCTTCACTATCTTGTACTCAATGTTAGGTTCTACTATTTGCCATTAGATAGTTCTTTTGTTTTTTTTAAAATACTCTGTACATAAATTGCTCCATACTCTCATTCATTTAAATTTCATCTCCTTTACGGGGTAGTTTTCCAACACAGTGTCTAAGGTATGTTCTGAATTCCAGGGTTGGTGGGGGGAGGTAGGCAGGGTGGGGTGGGGGTGGGGACTCTTCTTAGCTATTTTTTCCACCATTTAAACTCTTTTCACCAGTTTTACTTATGTTGCTAGAAGGGAATCTACAGAGCTCTTCACATCCACTTCCCAAAATGTAATTTAAGCGTTCAGAATGAAAGGTACTTTGTAAATCATTTCATCATTGCATTTTACTTGTAACAGAATTGAAGTCCAATGTTTAATTGTTTAAATTTAAAACTAGTGAAAGAGCAAGAATCATAATCCAAGTTGTTAATCTTCCAATGTTTTTTCCTTACTACATGCTGTTCTAAGCTTAAAATTATACTATATAGAAAATCACCCCATTTAAAAATTACATATTTTAAGGGAAATTTTTGCTATGGAAGACTATAATAAAGAGTTTTCATTTAAAACTGACAGGGGCAGAATCCAATATAGACTAAATATTTTAATGATTAATAGGAACATAATCTGATTATTAAACAGACTAATTGATTATACTACAGACTATGTAGGGCTACAAAATAGTCTCTCCTGCTTACATTACTATTTTATAATTGGTGATTTTTTAAAAATATTTTATTTATTTGACAGAGATCACAAGTAGGCAGAGAGGCAGGCAGAGAGAGAGGAGGAAGCCGGCTCCCTGCTGAGCAGAGAGCCTGATGTGGGGCTCGATCCCAGGACCCTGAGATCACGACCTGAGCCAAAGTCAGTGGCTTAACCCACTGAGCCACTCAGGCGCCCCATAATTGGTGACATTTTTAATAGAAGAATAATTCTAATTCTATTATTCCAAGAAGTCTAATGAGTTCTTTCCAAAATATAGTAATTTATGACCTGGAATAGCACACAGGAATGCAATTCTACTTGTTTTCATCAAGGCTTTTCTTTCTTTCTTTTTTTTTTTTTTTTTAAGATATCTTTTTTTTTTTTAGATTTTATTTATTTATTTATTTATTTGACAGACAGAGATCACAAGTAGGCAGAGAGGCAGGCAGAGAGAGAGGAAGGGAAGCAGGCTCCCTGCCAAGTGGACAGCCCAATGCAGGATTCAATCTCAGGACCCTGGGACCATGACCTGAGCCGAAGGCAGAGGCTTTAACCCACTGAGCCACCCAGGTGCCCCAATCAAGGCTTTTCTAAGGAAATTTCCAAATTGAAGATTATTGGAAGAGAATAAATTTATTATAAAGACTGAAAGATAACACCAACACTAGCAAAAATCACAATAGTTGTGAATTCTGGTTGTGTACATGGATTATACATATGGTAGAAAAACAGAGATGTTGATGCAGATATTTGTACACATTGCTGCTTTTCAAGTAAGGGTGATTTGTCTCCTAGGGGACATTTGACAATTAGGTAGAAATCAGGAGTGCTACTATACATCTTTTATCCTACTATTCCTTCACAACAAAAAATCATCTTGTCCCAGTCTGAGTAGTGCCATGGTTGAGAAATCACGTTATAGATCATTATAAATACAAGCAGAGGCTCCTTTATGATATGGCCATAAATTTACTCAACTCATATTTATTTTGTAAATACCATGCGTCAAGCACTGTCTGAGGCTTTTGGGAATTCAGTGGTGAGTAAGATACAGTTCGTTCCCTCATGGAATTCACAATTTCATAGAGAAAACTTGAGAAAAACGCCAGAGTGGAATCTGAGTAAGACCCTGAGAGAGCTGAACAAAGACTTTAAAGCACGTGAATGACTTCTTTCTACTGGAAATTTGATTCAGTTTTATGATCACAGAGCGCATAGAGTACGCACTTAAATTCCAGTCTTCTGTGACACAAGATATTAAAGAAAAGAAAAATGTCTCATTTTGAGTCTAAGTTTTGTTCATTCTGAGCACTACAAAGTTTTCCATCTATGTGGATCAGAGGATGAAGAACAGTGGATTTCATTGTCACATTTAACAAATCATTTTACTTTCACAACTAACAGAGAAGCACCCCAGAGAAATCTTAGGGAGGTGGGGGGGGGAGGTATGTTGTACTGGCTGTGGTTCAACAAGAATGAGCAGAAGCAGAGTGTGATTCTGATAGAGCACAATATTATCAATTCCCCCTTGGACCTGTGACCCTGTCCTTATGGACTTGTATTAGAAACACAGTGTGAGAGAAATGCAATAAGAGTAAGAACAATATGGATCATTTCTCTGTAATGCCTGTGGACAACTTGGGGGCAGCAGTACTGATGTCAGCACCCCTGGTCTTAAACATTCAGCAGCAGAATGGGTAACAGCCGTGATTGTATTCAGGTCTAAATTGTGATGACAGAGACTTGTTAGCATTGTTACTACTTCTTTGCATCCACAGCTGATAGGGATACACCAAAGCACATCAGAGAAGGGCACCAGGAAGCTAGCAGATGATCTGCATAGCCAAGGAATTCTGTGGTGACTCCAAGATTTTGAGGAGAAATGGGATTTCTAAAGAACAGCTAAGGCAAACAATTGAAACCCTCCTTTTAAGCTATTATCATATTCTTGTTTTACTTTCTGACTCATGCAGTGTGTGAAACATTTATTTTGAAAGTTTTTTTCCTCCTCCTTTATACTTCTTTCACTTACCAAACTCTTAAGGGGGGGGGGGGAACCAAGCTAATAGCATATATGCATTTTTGTACGCTTAAATCAGCAAAAAAATTTTTCTCATATGTAGAAAATGGAGGTCCATCGACCCATATATTATATCCATTATAACAACAAGGATAAAAGCAGAGTTAAAGTAAAAATACATCATTTGGCTGTCTGGAAATAATATTCTGAAGATTAACAAAGATATTACTGTTTTTTAATGAGTGTTCTTTGCTCTTCAGTCTTGCTACCGTAGGATTGATGATTTCATTTAAAATTACAAAGCTTCCCCCCACACACATCAAAAGCCATATCCAATATTGTTATCATGAATCCTATCACCATGAGCAGTCATTTTGTATTCTCTCAGAATATTAGGAACCTAAACAGGGTCATTAGATGAAAGAGAGTAGGACAGACCATGTTGCTTTAGATTTTATATTTTCCCTAAGAATCTGATAAAATAGAAGAGGGATAAAAGAAATTACTACTTGGATTAGCAGGAAAAAAAAAAACTCATAAGGCTAGATTTTGGTATTTCATCACTTGATTTATATGAAAGACATTTAAGACATTTTCTAGACTTCCTTCCTTCCTTCATTTATTTATTTTAAGATTTTATTTAAGTAAAGTAATCTCTACACTCAGCATGGGAATCAAACTCACAACCCAGAAATCAAGAGTCACATGTTCCACCCACTGAGCCAGCCATGTGCCCCAAACGCTTTCTAAACTTTGGATTGGAATTTACAATCACTCTCAGCACTTCCTATTTTATTACAATCATGTGCAAAATGGTGCAGAGGGAGGGAACACATTCGTTGATTTTTTTTTTTTTAATGTAATTCCAATGAGGGAGGTTCAAATTCATTATATCCTTAGCAAACTGGGTTTTCTAAATGTAAATGTGAGGGAAAAACAAAGAAGCACTCTTCAGATCTTATGTTTTGCTAATGAAATAGAAGGATAAACTTGAACACATTTTTGTTCTTCTCCTGGCTACCTATTATTCCAGTAATTGTTTAACATGACATTAAAAAGAGCACCATTAAAACAAAGAAAACAGTTCTGCATCATGAGTAGTATGCATTTAAACCAAACATGTAATTTAAAGAAAACGATCAGTAGGGTAAAAATTTATTTCTGTGCTGCCTGTTAGGAAATGAAACTGCTTAAAAGCACAAAATTGAACAAAAATTAAAATGGCTACACTAATGCTTCAGTGAAGCTTGATTTTAAGGTAAACTTTTCCCCTCTCTTCCACAAACCTCCCCTTCTCTCTTCCTAACCTTTTGTTTCGGGAACCTGGTACCACCCTGAAAACAACTAAGGAGGATGGCAGCAAGTACACAATTCCTACCAAAATCAGCTAGGATCCTGTATTTCCCTATAAAACTCCTAGCCCCTTCCTCCCAGCAGGCTTGCAGGTTTTGAAGGCCATACCCTGCTGCAGCCTCCTTTGCTCAGCAAAGCAAGAAAGCTACTGTTCCCCTTTATCCCAAGTCTGTCTTCGCATATATCTTGACTCCCAAGCACAGAGGTTGGTTATCGGCAAGAGAAATACAAAAAGAGAAAAAAAGAAAAAGTATACTAAAATTTCATTTATGAATGAAAAGTTGCCAGTTTATCAACACAGTTGATCAAATTTTTATCCACACTAAGTTCTAATTTTTCTTGTAGATGTTCACATAAGAACTATTGGGTAATAAGACAGATCCTATCTTTCATAGCAGTTATATAAAAGATGAATTCATGGTTTCCATGTGGTCACTTTATTTTCTAATTTTTTTTATGAATCCCAGGGATAAAATTAGTCATGCCAACTCATGGTTTATAGAACCTATTTCTAAGAGGTACCAAAAATGGATTTGAAGTGTGTACTTTCAGATTCTCCAATCTCAGGAGAATGAATTCAGGATAAATAATGAATCTGACATTTACAAAATTAGATTTCTGGGACTGGAGACAATTAGTAAGTCTTTTCAGGACTAAATATTCCTCGTATCAATTGTCTCTGAATTTTTCTAGGGTCAAAAAAAAGAACTCGAGACCGACACACTTGTTCATAGCTAGAAGTACAGATTCCTCATGAACGAACTGAAATCAGATCCATATGTTTAAGTGTAGGTGTTATCACTGTTATTTTGCTTGAAGAATTTAAATGTTTGGCTCCTAATTTTGCAGGCAGGGCCAAGCGTTTTCTACATGAACAGCTTTACTTCTGTTTCAATATGTATGCCGTCGAACTAACCAAGTTGTGAAGTACACAGCAGGGATGAGTTTGTTTGGCAAGAATTAAAGGAGTGTCATCTCCCACTAATCACTTAGCATTGCCACCTAATGATGGATTTTGAACAACACTACCTTGTATTGCACCACTGGAGCCATTATCTCAGTTTAGGTTCCCTTAAAATAGATTCTGAAGTAAGGACTTAGGTGCAAGAGTGAGAAAATGAGATGTATCAGAAGAGAAAGGGAAAAGTCCAAAATAAGAGAGTGTTTATCGAGGGTAATGACTTAAGACTCCAGAGACAGGCACAGACTTGGACACCTGAAGAGGGAGAATGATCTATCTCAAATAAGAGAAGATAAAGTCCTTAACCAAAAACCACTTTTCCCCCACTGTTTGAGAATCGTCTTCCAGGGCAATCCACTATCTCACTTTTATTTATGGGTGCTCCTGTAGCTAAATCAAGCTGGTTTTGCAAGGATAGAATGCTATAAGATCCAACATGCTTAATTTGGGCAATAGCAGCCCATGATGAGTCTGACTTACATGACATTCCTCATCACAATGGAGGCTGAAATCAGACATGGGCTAGAAGAATGTGATGCAAGCAATAGATGTGTGTTCTACAGTGAGTTTCAGGGGAAAAACCCATAAGGTGACGTTTTTTCATCAGCACATTTGAATGCTGGTCCGTGCCTGCTCAAAGACTTGCAAGGATTATTGTTACAGTACTGACCCTTCCAAAAATTGCAGTTTTTAAAGGTAACTCGGGAGTGTAACAACAAGATGAAGTCACCAGCAAATATTACTTTATTGGTTATGTATTCAGTATATCTGAAAGATTGGTCAAATAATGATTTAATAAAAAGGAAATTACTAAGACACTGATGAGCTTCATGCAATTTAGGATTACACTATAATAAGAGCAGCGGCTTACCTGGGCTTACCTCTGAAGCACACAGTCATAAGGAAGCTCTTTCTATATTAGGTAAAACAGTAGATAAAACTAAACCATACAGACCAGTTATTCAACATAATTCAAATGAGATAACAAAAATTTGTAGCTTTGCAATTTAAAGAAATGGAGTTTTAAGGAGATAGCTAGCAAAATACCAGATCTATAATTTTGGGGAGAGAATAAAATATACATACTTGATCATTACCAGACACAATCACACTGACATTTTCATCATGAGGAATAATCACAGATCTGGAATATATCTTTAGACTGGGTCAAGTATCCCTTTGTGCAGTGAAATATGAAGTGAATCATTTTAAATTAAATGTCAGCAGAAAGAGAATTTCAGAAGGTTAAGAATAAACAGCCAAAGAAATTTCTGTGTTTCCCCAATCATCTTAGGTAGGTAGGTCCTTTAGTACACTCTTCTCAACTTTATAATTTTCTTTTATATTTTACTCTGAGACAACATTGGCTATAGCCTGATTAAAACACAGGGACTGTAATTTTAACATCAAAGAACAATAACTAAATTTAGTTATGAAATATTTTTCTATCCTTCAAAGACAAAAGAATTGATCTCTATCCTTGAATATATCATCATTTAGTTGGGCAGGTGAGCAAATAAATTCTTGCAATCTAATATGCTAAGTGGTATGACAGAGGAACACGTCAAGTTCCAGTGGCAGAAGGAAGGGACACATGATCCCTGCTGGTAGTTCAGGAAGACCTTCCTATAGGAGAAGATCTTCACCACAGTTTCAGAAAGACAATCAAGAGTGACCCAGATTAAGTGACCTATGCAGAGAGCAACAGAAACAAATACACAGACTTAGGAAACATCATGACTCTTTCAGAAAACCAAGAATGGTAGACTTCTTTCTACTGTTTGCCCAGGATAGGCTGCTCTTTACTGATTCTCTGGTTTGATTCTGAAGGCAGTTTTTGAATCATACGATGAGAATTTTGGTGGGAGGAATAGTTAAATTTAATTATTAGAATCACTAGACTAAAGCTGATTCGTTTGACTCATCACCTTTTAATAAAAGCACTTAAAAAAATTCTAAATCCTGGTCATCAAATTCAATAAGGTTTTTTTTTTTTTTGAAGATTTATTTATTTACTTTAGAGAGTGAGAGAGAGTGCAAGCAGTGGGGAGGGGCAGAGGGGGAGGGACAAGGAGAGAGAGAATCTCAAGCAGACTTCCTGCTGAGCACAGAGCCAGACATGGGGCTCCATCTCAGAACTCTGAGAGCATGACCTGAGCCAAAACCAAGAGTCAGATGCTCCAGCGACTGAGCCACCCAGGTGCCCCAAATTCAATAAGGTATTATCTAAGTCTAGAATTATTTGCTAAAGAGGTTATTGCTAAGAGGCACTGTTGTATTCATTCAAAATTCTTTTCATATTTTCAAGAAGTGTATATTTACTATTTTATACTATTCTTATTACTGTTTCCTTTTAAAATCAGCACCCAAACTTTTCTACATCAGAGAGGGCTTATCATTAACACAGATGTACTTCAAGTTCTGAATGCCTACAATGTCTATATTCCTCAGATGTATCTATCTCTGTATCTCTAGATATAAAGAGACACATATATAGAGAAATACAGATGCATATGGTTTTAAATAATGCCAATTATTCTCACAATAATATCAATATATGTCATCCTATTACCCAAATATAGGTGTCTACTATAAATCTGTAAGATGAATCCATGTCTTATATTTAGCAACGGGTCCCAGCATTGTTCAAATAATCCCTTTAGAATAAGCAGACCCTGCCATAAATTCTAAGCTTAGAAATTTCAGTAATTTAGTCTCTCATAGAGCTTGAGATAGTGACAAATTAGTTAGCTAAAGGGAAGAGAAAAATTGTTTTGTTCACCCACTAAGGTAGTAAGCTGGAAAAACTAGATTCAGAGAGCAGAGACTAAGTTGTAGATGGTACCCTTTGGTTACATGGGTTCAACTGACATGTACGTGATTGTGGGTGCAGGTCTCAGTCCTTGGACTTTCCTGCTTGGAGAGGGACCCTCTCAAACACATTTTGCTCTCAACAGAGCAAGCACTTACTGACCTCTTCCACATTGCAACTCCTCAGTGTTACTTGGCTCTAGGCCCATCAGCCTAGTGAAATACATTAATTTAACATTCATAGAATCATCTAATGCTGAGACTGGAAGGAACTTTAGAGGTCAGCTAGACTAATTTTTGTATGATGCATGATTCAACTATTTATTGACTGTGTGCCTGTAAGGCAATATGCTGAGAATGTTTTCTCTTGGCACTCCTCCTGGGATCTGAGAAGCAGATTCAAATCTAAGGGTTATTACAGAGTTGTATGAAGAGAAAAACTTGATAGCTGGAACATTGATTTAAGTCCTGGCTCTGACTTGAATTCTGTGTGATTTTGGACAAGGCACTCTGTGCCTCAATTTTCGGTGAAGTGGAAGGATAATAACACCTAAATCATAGAGATGTTCTAGAATTTATTGATATATATGTGTAAATATTTTAGACCGTTTCCTAGCACTCAATAATACTTAATGAATGTTATTTCATATTTTCCGTGATCTCTGCACAACGAAATACTTCCTCATTCTCACAGATACCTCTTCCAACAAACCCTCAGTTTTCTTTTATATCATCTCACACCAAAAAAGAAGATACTGAAAGGGTGCAGGACAAAACATCCCAAATGTGCCACTTTGGCACAAAGATTATATCAAGTTAAAAGTAATAAAATGCTCTCTGCCTCTCCCATAACTGCCTACATTTATAAAGACAGTCTACGACAAGAAGAGGGCTATTAATAGAGGCCCCCTTTACTAAAGGAATCATCTGCATAATAGAACAATTTTGTTTTTCCATAGGTCTCCTTTCACTATCTTGCTAAGGACCCTTCTCCCCTTTGTATCCTCATGTCTTGCCCCTTTCCTTGGCTCAGGGAAGCTTCATTTTGCCTCAGTGTTTGAAATTTCACATTTGTATGGATTCCTCATATGTATACCAATGAAACCTGGTTTTTTCCTATTAACCGATCTCTTATTGATTTGAATCTAAATCCAGCTAGAAGGACCATATAGCAGAAGAAAGTCTTCCTCCTCGACAATATTAATAAATCTTTGCTCTCCTTTTGCCTACTGCTTAGGAAAAATATAAAGCGTATCTTATTAGCTAGTTTACCTTGCCAATATTGTATTAAATCATAGAACAACTTTGTCTCTTAATCCCAGAGATCAACATCTTTTAGTACAGCATATCTCAGAGGCTTCTTGGTTGTGTTATCATGGTCTTAATTTTATAATCACTCCTAATTTTCAGATGTTCTGCAAAATCATAAATTTGTGTAAATAGTAAAATTTTTAACCTAAAAATAACGAATCTGACATTATAAAATTGCATTCCATTTTAAAGAAATTGGAAGCTCCTGAGTTTTATTCCAGATAAAATAGGAAGAGAGCAGGAACAGGGACTATCTATAATTCTGTTAATTGTACAGTACCTATATGTACTTGACTCTAAATAAATATTGTTGGGGGCACCTGGGTGGCTCAGTCTTTGGCATGGGTCATGATCCCAGCGTTCTGGGATCAAGCCCCGCATTGGGCTCCCTGCTCAGCGGGAAGACTGCATCTCCCTCTCCCACTCCCCCTGTTTGTGTTCCCTCTCTCACTATGTCTGTCTCTGTCAAATAAATAAAATCTTTAAAAAATATATGTATATAAATAAATAAATAATTTTGAATAAGTGACCCCATTAGTTATTACAATATAAAATACAAATTTTGTAATAAACATTAATAGAATCAGTAAATTTGTATTTTACTAAAGGCAGAAAACTGACATGAGCATAATAAATCAATAGCCATCGGAATACAGATATTTCAACAGGTAATGAATTCATGAAAATAACTATATTAAGTTTTTAGTGGAAAAAGTTATACTTAATACCCCCTATAAATTTGTTTGCTAACCAACATACATATTTTAATTTCCAATTAGTTTACTTTTGCTTACTGAGCAGCTATATGATATATATTTTCTAAGATATACATTTTTAACAAAGGATATATGAACGTAAGATCTATCTTCAGCTAAAAGCAAATGGAATATTTTATTGAATATTCTCACATTAATGATAGATTCTAGTATAAATACCTATTTGAGGCTGATCTAGGTGACAGATTCACTTTGTCTATCCTGCAAAAGATGAATAAATTCTTTCGACTTTTTGAACATCAGAATTTTTTCCTAAATGTCTTAAATAAAAAATGGCCAGACTGGAAGTTTTTACTCTGCGTTCCTTTTAGAGACACATGTTTCTTTCTTTCTTTCTTTCTTTTTTTTTTTTTGTATAAATGATTAACTGATAGAGTGATTTCTTTATCCATGCTTCTTTTAACACTTTGTCCTTTTATACTTCATACTTTCATCATATATAGTTTGGATACACTAAAGCATACTTTAGGATTGCATCCTAATATTAGAAACTATAAATCAGGATTAGACAACTTTGTTTATAAATATGTATGTGTGTGAGTGTGTGTTTGTGTGTGTATGTACTGTGTTTATACATATGTAACTTGCAGTTTTCACTTTCATATATTTATACATTCATTATCCTATTTGATTATGATAAATACTTTCTTGTGAAAGATACACACATATATCTTTAGTATGCAAAATATATCCATGCAAACAAATGCAGATGTAATTCTTTTCCTATGACTGAAGAACCCAAGAACATTTACAAAAACTTCAACTCAATTTCTTTTCTTTTTATTATTATTAATAGTAGCAGCAGCAGCAGCAGCAGCAGTAGTAGTAGTAGTAGTAGTAGTAAGTAAGTAAGCTCTAGGCCCAACGTGGGCTTGAACTCATGACCCCAAGATCAAGAGGTTCAGGCTCTACCAACTGACCCAGCCAGGCACCCCAACTCAATTTCTTCTAAATAAAACAGAATTAAGTTGTTAGTGCTTTCTCTTACTCTATTTCCTAAATGCATTTTACTCCCCTGGCTCAATTTGGCCTCATCACCACTTTCAGGGTTTCATATTCTTATTCTGTGCTCTTATACTTTAGTTATGTTTCATATTTCTTTGAGCTCTAATTTGAATACTCAAACTCTCATTACTGGGAGGTATGGGAAAAATATCATATTTGCATATTCTTTAGTTTCTACTGTGAGCTTTCCAAGAACAGTGTCTTTGCCAGCATTCTGTGTCCAGCCTTGTGTCTCTCAGAGAAACTCACTAACTTAGTAAACATGGTGCAGCAATTCCGTTTGGGACCTATAATCCTGCCCAACCTTCCAATTTCTGGAGACCAGTAAGGTTAACATTCTGAAATAAAACTCTCCTGAACACTTTTTTTTTCACACCTAAAATAATTTTATAATGATTTTATACTTTATAAGGTGTATAAGCAAGGGCTAGGAGAAGTACCCTTGGGTGACCTTGGGTTTAACTATCTTCCACTCATGCAGGAAGAACTGTATTCTTGGCTACTATGCTTTCACTACCACTCTGACCTTGAGTCTGGCTGAATTTAGGTACAGAAAGCTAGCCTGGCCAGGGCCTTAGTTGCTGCCATATGCAGAATACAAATAGTGAGTGTTAGATTATCAAAGAGTGAGTAAATAATAGGACACTTGCATATACTAAATCATGCAAAAAAAAAAGTATTTATATTTCTCTTTGGTATTTAAATTTCTCAAGAAGTAAATGTACAATTACCAGTTTAAAGTAAAAACTTCCCATTCTGAAAGAAAATCCAATTCTTCTTACATAGAGACTGATGTGGAGAACAAAGGCCAAAAAAAAAAAAAAATTACATTTCCTTACAACTCATAGCCCACTGATGAGTCCTTCAGACAGGCAAAGTGATTTTCCTCTAGGAACTCCACTGCCTCTATGTTGATACTTGGCTAAGGGAAAAAGGCAATCTTACTTTAACATTATCCCAACCTCCAGGATCCTGTAAGTCTCCTTTAATATATAAAAATTCATTTGGAAACTTCCTTTGTCTCTATCCCCCAAGATATATGTTAGCAATCATCTTCCAAGCATATGACCCTCTGACCCTCTGATACACATTTGAAGGATCTCATGACTAAGGTTTTACTGGACAGCAGTTGACGACTTTTTCTTAACAACAGCTGGAGCCTCAAGGTCCTGGAAACATTGCTTTCAAACCCCTTAGATACTTATCCTATCCCTAACTCCCTCCCAACTTTAAAGTATATGATCAGCCAATCCTGATGACCCCATACAGAGCTTTCTGCCCACTGGTCCTGTCTCTGTGCACCAGAGATATCTCAAGAATTCTTTCTTGATGGTTTGCATATCTATGTATATATATGTGTGTGTGTGTATATATATTGTATATATATAATCTTCCCTATCAAGATATTTTCGGGAAGGTCTTGTTTTTAATGTAACAATAGTACATATATAAAATGCCATGTAGAATTTTTAAATATACTGCCCTTGTTTCAAAACCAATTACTGGTTTTATTAAAGTAATTTCAGCTAATTATACTGCAACTATGCCAATCATTTAAAAAGTCATTATAGCTCAAATATTAGCCATCATTAATTACTTTACACATACTAGCTATCCAATTTTATTTAATTTACATGCATATTTGACTCACTAATATCTTTGGCAGGTTGAAATTGATTTTTTATATAATATAGAAAAGACAACCAGTATAACAAAGCTTTAAGAGCCTTTTAGCTCTTGGGAAATGGGAAGCTGACAGCCTTCCCATTGAGATCAGGAACATGACAAGGATGCCCACTTTTGCTACTGTTGTTCAACATAGTATTAGAAGTCCTAGCAACAGCAATCAGACAACAAAAGAAATAAAAGGTACTCAAATTGGCAAAGAAGAAATCAAAGAGAATTCAAATCCTCTTACACCATTCACGAAGATAAACTAGAAATGGATGAAAGACCTCAATGTGAGGCAGGAATCTATCAAAATCCTAGAGGAGAACATAGGCAGTAACCTCTTCAGCAAATGCCACAGCAACTTCTTTCAAGACATGTCTCCAAAGGCAAAGGAAACAAAAGGAAAAATGAACTTTTGGGACTTCATCAAGATCAAAAGGTTTCTGCACAGCAAAGGAAACAGTCAACAAAACAAAGAGGCACCCAAAGGAATGGGAGAAGATATTCCCAAATGACACTATAGACAAAGAACTGATATCCAAGATCTATAAAGAACTCCTCAAACTCAACACCCAAAAAACAGATAATCATGTCAAAAAATGGGCAGAAGACATGAACAGACACTTCTCCAAAGAAGACATACAAATGGCTAACAGACACATGAAAAATGTTCATCATCATTAGCTATCAGGGAGATTCAAATCAAAACCATGTTGAGATACCACTTTACACAAGTTAGAATGGCCAAAATTATCAGGACAGTAAACAACAAGTGTTGGAGAGGATGTGGAGAAAGGGGAAACCTCTTACACTGTTGGTGGGAATGCAAGTTGGTGCAGCCACTTTGGAAAGCAGTGTGTAGATTCCTTAAGAAATTAAACATAGAGCTACCCTATGACCCTGAAATTGCACTACTGGGTATAAACCCCAAAGATACAGATGTAGTGAAAAGAAGGGCTATCTGTACCCCAATGTTCATACCAGCAATGGCCACAATTGCTAAACTGTGGAAAGAGCCAAGATGCTCTTCAATAGATGAATGGATACAGAAATATGGTCCATATATACAATGGAGTATTATGCCTCCATCAGAAAGGATGAATATCCAACTTTTGTATCAACATGGATGGAACTAGAGATTATGCTGAGTGAAATAAGTCAAGCAGAGAAAGTCAATTATATGGTTTCACTTACTTGTGGAGCATAAAGAATAACATGGAGGATATTAGGAGAAGGAAAGGAAAAGTGAACTGGGGTAAATTGGAGGGGAAGATGAAGCAAGAGAGACTATGGACTCTGAGAAACAAACTGAGGGATTTGGAAGGGAGGGGGTGGGGTGTTGGGTGAGCCTGGTGGAGGGTATTAAGGAGAGCACTTATTTCATGGAGCACTGGGTGTGGTGCATAAACAACGAATCTTGGAACACTGAAACAATAAAAGAATTTTTTAAAAAGAGCCTTTTATATTTTCAAGAAATGCTTACACAATGTCCTGGTAGTAAATAACTAAGAGGAAGAAAGCTTTTTACTTTACACCTTTAATTTTCCATTGTAAATAACTTTGAATAGAGTCCCCAGTAAGATGGTGGAGGAGTAACAGGCTGAGATGACATCAGGTAGCAGGAGATCAGCTAGATCATTTATCAAACCATTCGAACCACCTACAAATCCAACAGGAGATCAAAGAGAAGAAGAGCAGCAATTCTAGAAACAGAATATTGACCACTTTCTGAAAGGTAGGACCTGTGGAGAAGTGAATCCAAAGCGACGGTAAGATAGACCGCGGTGGGGAGTGGCCGCCTCCCTGCAAGTTGGGGAGCAATGGAGCACAAAATCAGAACTTTTAAACGTCTGCTCCACTGAGGGACATTGCTCCAGAGACTAAGCTAAAGTAAAACCCATGTGGGGACAGCATGGCCTCAGGTCCCGCAGTGTCACAGAAGATCGGGGGGTGTCTGAGTGTTGCAGAGTTTGCAGGTATTAGAACGGGGAAGCCGGCTACAGAGACAGAGCCAAAGAGTGAGCTCTCAGCTCAGGGTTACCTTGAACCAGCCGCAGGCTCAATAAGCTCGGAGCAGGGCCAGAGGCCAGGGAGACGGGAGTAATTGGGCACCATTCTCTGAGGGCGCACTGAGAAGTAGGGTTCCGAGCTCTCGGAAGCCAAAGACTATAATAAGAGATGAGGAAGGACACTATATCATACTCAAAGGAACTGTCCAACAAGAAGATCTAACAATTTTAAATATCTATGCCCCTAACATGGGAGCAGCCAACTATATAAACCAATTAATAACAAAATCAAAGAAACACATCGACAATAATACAATAATAGTAGGGGACTTGAACACTCCCCTCACTGAAATGGACAGATCATCCAAGCAAAAGATCAACAAGGAAATAAAGGCCTTAAATGACACACTGGACCAGATGGACATCACAGATATATTCAGAACATTTCATCCCAAAGTAACAGAATACACATTCTTCTCTAGTGCACATGGAACATTCTCCAGAATAGATCACATCCTCGGTCCTAAATCAGGTCTCAACTGGTACCAAAAGATTGGGATCATTCCCTGCGCAATTTCAGACCACAATGCTCTGAAGCTAGAACTCAATCACAAGAGGAAATTTGGAAAAAACCCAAACACATGGAGACTAAACAGCATCCTTCAAAAGAATGAATGGGTCAACCAGGAAATTAAAGAAGAATTGAAAAAATTCATGGAAACAAATGATAATGAAAACACAACGGTTCAAAATCTGTGGGACACAGCCAAGGGAGTCCTGATAGGAAAATATACAGCAATACAAGCCTTTCCCAAGAAATAAGAAAGGTCTCAAATACACAACCTAACCCTATGCCTAAAGGAGCTGGAGAAAGAACAACAAAGAAAGCCTAAACCCAGCTGGAGAAGAGAAATCATAAAGTTCAGAGCAGAAATCAATGAAATAGAAACCAAAAAAACGATGGAACAAATCAACAAAACTAGGAGCTTGTTCTTTGAAAGAATTAATAACATTGATAAACCCCTGGCCAGACTTATCAAAAAGAAAAGAGAAAGGACCCAAATAAATAAAATCATGAATGAAAGAGGAGAGATCACAACCTACACCAAAGAAATACAAACAATTATAAGAACATATTATGAGCAACTATATACCAGCAAATTTGACAATCTGGAAGAAATGGATGCATTCCTAGAGACATATAAACTACCACGATTGAACCAGGAAGAAATAGAAAACCTGAACAGACCCATAACCAGTAAGGAGATTGAAGCAGTCATTAAATATCTCCCAACAAACAAGAGCCCAGGGCCAGATGGCTTCCCCGGGGAATTCTATCAAACATTTAAAGAAGAATTAACTTGTATTCTCCTCAAACTGTTCCAAAAAATAGAAATGGAAGGAAAACTTCCAAAACTTCCTCATTTTATGAGGCCAGCATTACCTTGATCCCAAAACCAGAGAAAAACCCCACAAAAAGAGAATTACAGACCAATATCCTTAATGAACACAGATGTGAAAATTCTCACCAAAGTATTAGCCAATAGGATTCAATAGTACATTGAAAGATTATTCACCACGACCAAGTAGAAATTATTCCTGGGCTGCCAGGTTGGTTCAACATCTGTAAATCAATCAATTTGATACAATACATTAATAAAAGAAAGAACAAGAACTATACGATACTCTCAATAGATGCTGGAAAAGCATCCTTTCCTGATCAAAATTCTTCAAAGTGTAGGGACATATCTCAGTATCATCAAAGCCATCTATGAAAAACACACAGTGAATATCATTCTCAATGAAGAAAAACTGAGAGCTTTTCCACTAAGGTCTGGAACATGGCAGGGATGTCCATTATCACTACTGCTATTCAACATAGTACTAGAAGTCCTAGCCTCAGCTATCAGACAACAAAAAGAAATTAAAACCATCCAAATCAGCAAGGAAGAAGTCAAACTATCACTCTTTGCAGATGATATGATACTTTCTGTGGAAAACCCAAAAGATTCCACTCCAAATCTGCTAGAACTCACAGCAATTCAGTAAAGTGTCAGGATATAAAATCAATGCACAGAAATCAGTTGCATTTCTCTACACCAACAGCAAGACAGGAGAAAGAGAAATTAAGGAGTCAATCCCATTTACAATTGCACCCCAAACTATAAGATACCTAGGAATAAACCTAACCAAAGAGGCAAAGAATCTGAACTCAGAAAATTATAAAGTACTCATGAAAGAAATTGAGGAAGACACAAAGAAATGGGAAAATGCTCTACGCTCATGGATTGGAAGAACAAATATTGTCAAGATGTCTATGCTACCTAAAGCAACCTACACATTCCATTCAATCCCTATCAAAATCCCATCCATTTTTTTCATAGACGGGGAACAAATAATCCTAAAATTTATGTGGAACCAGAAAAGACCTCGAATAGCGAGAGGAATGTTGAAAAAGAAAGCCAAAGTTGATGGCATCACAGTTCCAGACTTCAAGCTCTATTACAAAGCTGTCATCATGAAGACAGTATAGTACTGGCACAAAACAGACAGATATATCAATGGAATAGAATAGAGAGCCCAGAAATAGACCCTCAACTCTATGGTCAACTAATCTTTGACAAAGCAGGAAAGAATGTCCAATGGAAAAAAGACAGTCTCTTCAACAAATGATGTGGGGAAAATTGGACAGCCACATGCAGAAAAATGAAACTGGACCATTTCCTTACACCACAAACGAAAATAGACTCCAAATGGATGAAAGACCTCAATGTGAGACAGGAATCCATCAAAATCCTTGAGGAGAACACAGGTAGCAACCTCTTCAACCTCAGCCGCAGCAACTTCTTCCTAAGAACATCGCCAAAGGCAAGGGAAGCAAGGGCAAAAATGAACTATTGGGACTTTATCAGGATCAAAACTTTGCACAGCAAAGGAAACAGTTAACAAAACCAAAAGACAACTGACAGAATGGGAGAAGATATTTGCAAACAACATATCAGATAAAGGGCTAGTATCCAAAATCTATAAAGAACTTAGCAAACTCAACACCCAAAGAACAAAGAATCCAATCAGGAAATGGGACATGAACAGTCATTTCTGCAAAGAAGACATCCAGATGGCCAACAGACACATGAAAAAGTGCTCCACATCACTTGGCATCAGGGAAATACAAATCAAAACCACAATGAGATACCACCTCACATCAGTCAGAATGGATAAAATTAACAAGTCAGGAAATGAGAGATGTTGGTGAGGATGTGGAGAAAGGGTAACCCTCCTACACTGTTGGTGGGAATGCAAGCTTGTGCAGCCACTCTGGAAAACAGCATGGAGATTCCTCAAAAAAGTTGAAAATAGAGCTACCCTATAATCCAGCAATTGCAGTACTGGGTATTTACCCTAAAGATACAAACGTAATGATCCAAAGGGGCACGTGTACCTGAATGTTTATAGCAGCAATGTCCACAATAGCCAAACTATGGAAAGAACCTAGATGAACCATCAACAGATGAATGGATAAAGAAGAGGTGGTATATATATACAATGGAAAACTATGCAGCCATCAAAAGAAATGAAATCTTGCCATTTGTGACTACATGGATGGAACTAGAGGGTATTATGCTGAGCGAAATAAGTCAATCAGAGAAAGACAATTATCATATGATCTCCCTGATATGAGGAATCTGAGAGGCATAGTGAGGAGTTTGGGGGGTAGGCAAAGAATAAATGAAACATGATGGGACTGGGGGGAAGGCAAACCATAAGAGACTCTTAATTTCACAAAACAAACTGAGGGTTGCCAGGGGTAGAGGGGTAGGGAGAGGGTGGTTGGGTTATGGACATTGGGGAAGGTATGTGCTATGGTGAATGTTGTGAAGTGTGTAAACCTGGCGATTCACAGACCTGTATCCCTGGGGCTAATAATACGTTATATGTTAATAAAAAAATAAAAAATTAAATAAAAAATAACTTTGAATATGAAATTTATGGTTTAACTATAATAGATGTATCCTGAATACATGCTAAAATAAATATGCATTTTGTACTTTGGTGTCCCTGATATGACATATTTATGCTTTTTCAGATTCTGTACTGTTGCATACTATTTATATCCTAGTGTATGACAGATATTTGAAGAAGTCTTTGAAATAACTCTAAAAATAATCTTAATAACAGTATACATAAAAGAAGTATATTTAAATAAATTTTGGAATGAAGTCCTAATTTTACTAGCACCGTTTCACTTGAATTTTCCCACAAAGACAATTGTGTCTGCTATATAATATTTTCTAACTTTGAAGTTTATTAAATGCTTAAGTTGATATAATGAGGAAGTAATACACTCTTACCAAAAAAGAATATAAAATGTGTCTTTATATCTCATTAAAAAGTCAAATATTAAAATTCTTTACTGTAGATAAATTCCTTTACTAATAATTAAAAAGATTTGATCTTGCAATATGCTATGAGACAGTGATAAGCTCTTGCACCATTCACCCATACTGAGATCTGTTTCATTCAAGAAGTCTCATGACTCATAGAGCCAGGAGCCCACATAGCCCAACTCGTGGAATATGTAGCTTCACTGAGTTCTTGAAAAGGATCTTCTCTGGAAAAAGACATCAAGAATCTTAATTAGTAGTATTTATTTCAGAATAAATTTGTTTTAATTAAAAAGTAAAGTTCTGTCAAAAATTTGACTTGTCTTGACCTCACCATGCTATGTGGGTTAAGTATTAATTTCACTTTATAGAAGGAAAAAAACCTTGAATCTAACATATGAAATGACTTTGGTCAAAATCACATGGCTACTTTGAAGCAGAGAATGAATTTCAATCGGGTTCAAAAGCTTGTGCTCTTTCTGAAAAGCTATGCTACTTTTTCAAAAATGAGCTTACTTTTGGGGCGCCTGGGTGGCTCAGTGGGTTAAAGCCTCTGCCTTCAGCTCCAGTCATGATCCCAGAGTCCTGGGATCGAGCCCCATATCAGGATCTCTGCTCAGCGGGGAGCCTGCTTCCTCCTCTATCTCTCTCTGCCTGCTGTGATCTCTGTCTGTCAAATAAATAAAAATAAAATCTTTTAAAAAAAATGAGCTTACTTTTATTTAGCCTAATGACAAGATATCACATATATTTTATGGGATGACCACGTTTTTGATGTTTGACCAGTGACTTGTTAATCTTCAGCCTCTCTTTCCTATTTTTCCACTGAAGCCACTGGAAAGTTTAAACTTCACAAATCTCCAGCCTGTGTGTGGGAATGTTTCTCTAATTACGCCTTCTAACAACCACAATTGGCCTACTCCCTCTGTTCTGCCCATGGAGCCTCTTACCTGTTTGCAAGACCTGATCTCCCTAGGAGTCCCTTGTGTGAGCACTGAACTTCCTTTCAGATTCTTTTGGTGTATGGCCTATCATCATCACCTTTAATATCTGAACCAAATTTGGGGTGGGAGTCTGTCCTGCAAAACAACCAGATGTTTGTATCCCTACAAAGGTGTTTCTAGGTCAGTTTTCAGCTAAACTAATAATATTACTCAGAAATTTCAAAAAAATATATCCAAAATACGACTTTTTATTACAAGTAGAAGAGACATATCAATATTCTCCACAAATAAAAGTTTATATACTAAAAATTTTATCTTTGACTCATTTTCCTATTTCATAATTTCACTGAAGATTATTGTGAACAAGATAATACATAGGAACTAAGTACTATTCATTTTTAAATACTTTTTGTGTCTAACATGTAATAAGCCACTAATAAATGCTTTTGAATGAACAAATAAACAATATTGTTAATGAAAATAATATACATTATAGCGGTCTAAGAAAGAATAACAATATCAGATTGACTATATTCATACTGTTTTAGGTTTTCATGATATAAAAAATTTCATTTTCTGAAAATGATAGAATAAATGATGTATATATGAGTCTAAAAACTGCATCCATGTGGAATTATCATCTAAAATGAGGGGAAAATTCAACAAAGATTGTCAGTGTTTGGGCCAACAGGATTTTGATCAGAATTTTGATAATTTAATATCAACATGGAGATATAAGTCTGTTATTAATAGGCTAAATCACATTATGGCCCCATTGGTTAAGATAATTAGATGTCTTAATAGTCTCACTATTAATGAATTCTGACCCTCTTAAGAAACTGACTGAGGTTAACAAGATTTCATTTATATTCTAACTCTAAAGCAAACAAATAAATGCACAAACTTGAAGAACTGATAATTTTGTCAATTTTCCCTAGTTCCTCACTTAATGAAAGTGAAAGAAAATAATCTATTCTAATGTAGCTTGCTTATGGATTTTTTTTAGTTTCATACCTTTGTACAGAGTTCTTATCTTCAGGGAATAATTTTTTTTAACCTTCTCTGCTATAAACGGTACAGATGTTAATCAGCATAATCCCCCTGTTAAATCACTCTACAGCAAGATTAAATTTGTACAACATGCTTCCAAATTAAGACACTAACTTTTAATAAGATTACTAAAATGGCTTAAAAATCATAGTTTTTCTGGTTATTTCCATAGCTCTTGTTCAAGATACAGGTTGTCTGGGGTGCCTGGGCGGCTCAGTGGGTTAAGCCTCTGCCTTCGGTTCAGGTCATGATCTCAGGGTGCTGGGATCGAGTCCCACATCGGGCTCTCTGCTCAGCAGGGAGTCTGCTTCTTCCTCTCTCTCTTTCAGCCCGCCTCTCTGCCTACTTGTGATCTCTGTCTGTCAAATAAATAAATAAAATCTTTAAAAAAAAAAAGATATGGGTTGTCTGCAAGAAAAATGGAGAGGATTCCCTTTCCAATGTACTTAATATCATCCTTACAGTGGTAGAATTCTCAGGCAATACAGGACATTAGAAATATTTGGAGACCAAAAACTAAAGAATGACTTCCTAACATATTTATGTGATTCCAAAAACAGTATAGAAGAGACTTTCTGGTTTGAAAGCGAATTGCTAATATGGAAGGAGTAAAACTAACCAAAGGCCAATAGCTCAAATCATCATATCTATTTGAATGCCGCAACATGAAAACATGTCAAGATAAATTGAACTTTAAATTAATAAAAAGGGTAAATAGAATTACGGAAACAAAGGAGAATAAGAGTTATTTTTAAAAAAGATTTACCAGTTATTGTTCCCTGGCATTTGGAATACTACTCCTAGCACATTTGATAGTCTGCTGCTCAAATCAAGATTCTAGAGAATCTTTATTACTGGAAACTCGTATTAGCATTTAGGCTCTGGAAGTGCAAATATAACATCTTTTTAGCTGAGAGACATGAACCCAAGGGTCAGGTCCTCAGAATTATAATGCAGTGTTTGCGTTAACACTATCTGATTAGATCTCTCCCAATAAGGTTAAAGAAAAGTCTTAAATCCGAGTCATTTCCAATTCTTAGTTAAAGGTCACATGTGGGATCTGTACTTTATCCTTGAGAAAAGCTTCTTTTACATGTTAGTAATAAATTTGGCTACAGTACCTTAAAGCTTTGTAATAATACACTAAAATAATGATGTCAATAGATGATGAGCAGCATTGGATAAAACATTAATACCTCAATTTATTTATATTCTTCTGAAAGCAAACATGAGGTTTCCAGATTAAGATCAGACTCATTAATCGCAGTATTAACCATTTCAGTTTCCCCTACCCTATTCTCATAAAGATGAAATGAGAGGCAGATGGCTGTTCATGCATGTACCAAAAATGGTTTGCTTATATAGGAGAGGAATCTGAAATTATGAACCTATTAGTTTATATAGGAACTGATACGCAGCTGTACTCCCATCCCCTCGAGAGAGAGAAACTTTATCTCTGTAATGAAACCAAATCTTGTCTGAGACAAGAAGGAGGTCCCTAGCTTAGAACCATTATGAATGTGAATGTAGAAGAATGGCTCAGGGATTCATCCCCCTGTGAATTATAAACCTGTGTGCCTGCATATAATACATTTAACATGTGGAGAACAAATGTTTCTGGAGGACAAAAGGAGACATTCTCTCTAGTTACAGCATGTCAATTTCCATTACTTAGGAAGCCAGAACCCTGCAGAAACACTAAGAAATCCAGGGAGCTCTACATTTCAGTGTCTTGCAAAGCTTTATCAAAAATGTAAAAGTAGAAAATGAGTGTGTTTGGTATTACATTGGACAACCCGGTTTGAAATACAGGGTCTCAAAGTTTTAGGGTTTTTTTTTGTTTGTTTCTGTTGACATAGTAGTCTTTTGACTTTCATAGAGTAAATCTTATAGCCATCCCCCAAACAAACAATAATAAGAATGGATTTGTGTTTATTTGAATTATATAACTGTACCATATCCACTTGCCAATGTTCAAATACCTATGTTCCACTGTTACAGATTTCTGCCAGGATTATGAGGTTGGCAGATGGGACGTGTACCAAAGACACATTCTCAGAAATTTTCAGTGAGGTTGCCCAACAGACATATTTCAGATTGTAGCCAATTTTTCACTGTTATGGTAAAAACTGAATGGTTTTGACTAATATATTATGTTGGCTGATTTGATCACACTGGAAGATGATATAATTCGGTTTTTGTTTTGTTTTGTTTTGTTTTTTAAATTGTCATGCCCTAGTGTGAGGCCCTGACTGAAGACTGGCCATTTTCTCTTTCTGAGCAGCTAATGAAGTCCATATACCCAGTCACTTACCTTACCTTATTGGGCTCCTATACTTCTGGCCACTATATATATCAGCTGTAAATGCCCCTTGGATCAGGTACCAGCCCCTGTGCCTCAGAGCCCTCCAGATTATATAACTTAGCCATTCCATGGGAGCACATGAAATCTAGCTAATGTCATCCTACTTGCCATACATAAGCTGGTCCAGCTTGCTGTTAACTTTTCTCTGTTGGCCCTTCCTGCCATCCTCTTGTTCTGCCTTTCATCTACCTTGAATGTCAATGTCTTCTGTCCTGTCATGAAAAGAATCTTTAAATTTTACAAAAACAGAAGGTAGAATCCTCATTTTAGAAATGATATTCAATTAATTTATGAGGATGTAGTCACTGGGGCACATGGGTGTCTCAGTTGGTTAAGCGAGTGCCTTGGGCTCAGGTCATGATCCCGGGGTGCTGGGATCAAGCCACATGTCAGGCTCTGTGCTCAGCAGGGAGTCTGCTTCTCCCTCTCCCTCTGTCCTCTCTCACTCTCTTAAATAAATAAACAAACAAATCCCTAAAAAATATAAGGATGTAGCCATTGATTATACTTAAAAACATAAAAAGAACACTGAGAAATATTTGGCTTTTGATTTATATTAAAAATCAATCAGGGGCACCTGGGTGGCTCAGTGGGTTAAGCCTCTGCCTTCGGCTCAGGTCATGGTTTCGGGTTCCTGGGATCGGGTCCCGCATCGGGCTCTCTGTTCAGCAGGGAGCCTGCTTCCCCCGCCGCCTCTCTCTGCCTGCCTCCCTGTCTACTTGTGATCTCTCTCTTTCAAATAAATAAATAAAACCTTTAAAAAAATCAATCAAATCATATAGATATATCATAAATGGATATATCAGCAACTGTCACTTGTTGTACCTGTTGGCAAGTGTACTGAAATCTAGAAACAAGAATTTATTGGTAAATAGCAACTTGCTAGTCTTGGGGTTATAAAATAAATATTTTTTCTTTTAACATGAAAAGGCTAATTATGCATATAAATCTATGATAATGGAAGTTCCTATATTTGGTAAACAAATAATTCTTACAATAATTATGAGTTTATTAAAATTTGAAGGGTACCAAAGAAGCCTAATTCCTTTTATTAACCATTTGTAATCTTTTTATATGGAGATGGGAAAAAACAAAAACAAAAACCTCTGTGTTATCTGAGCCAGTCTAGAAAAGTCCAAAAATATTTTGTGATAAAGCACATCCTCATAGTTTTACTACTCTGTTTGGGCCTGAATTAGGGAAAGACAAAATCAAGAAAAAGTGCCAAGCAGGATAAGACAAAAACTTATGTTTTCCAAGGAAAGAATGTTACAGTAGTAAGGAACAAAAATTATGAAAAACTTTGACTTTTTTTTTTTTTAAGGTTTTATTTATTTATTTGACACAGAGAGAGAGATCACAAGTAGGCAGAGTGGCAGGCAGAGAGAGAGCAGGGAAGCAGGCTCCCTGCTGAGCAGAGAGCCCCAATGCGGGGCTTGATCCCAGGACCCTGAGATCATGACCTGAGCTGAAGGCAGAGGCTTAACCCACTGAGCCACCAGGTGCCCCAAAACTTTGACTTTTTAAAAATTAAGGACATTTTATTATCTGAGCAGAGAATAACTTGGTCACATGATAGACAAAACTCAAGGTTTCATTTTACTATTTTTATGTGTTACTAAGTGATGTCTTGCAGTAAACTATTCATTAACTTTGTGTCTATTTGTTTGTTGTTGTTTTAAGTAGGCTCCACACCCATCATGGAGCCCAGTGCTGGGCTTGAACTCACAAACCTGAGATCATGACCTGAGCTGAGATTAAGTTGGACACTTCAGTGACTGAGCCACCCAAGCACCCCCATTAACCTTTTCTTTATAAGTAAGTACATTAATATTAAATCAACTTGTTGAATGATTTAACATTTACTTTTATATTTACTTTTGTTATTCAAAAGCTTAAAAATCTTTATATATATATTTAGACATATATAAATATCTAACCAAAAAAAGTAAGCTTTTATTTTTAACTAAAATATAATTAAATTGATCAGTATTTTAAATGAAATAATTTATACTAAATTTCCCATCTAAATAAACTACAAAAAGTTCCTTAAGAAATAGTTAAAACATACATATTATTTTGTGCATATACTCATCTTAGTCTTATTATATTTAATAGAATCTCAAGCATTTATGTTAATTTTCATCTTAAACAAAATAACCTTTTTTTCTATAGATAAAGATACAGTGAAAACTCAATCACAAAAATCCACTAATTCTGTATCTTCATGAGCAGATATTTCATAAAAGCTTTAAAAACACTACTGTAGGGGTCACTAACCTTTTTTCCTATAGACAAAGATATAGTGAAAACTCAATCACAAAAATCCACTAATTCTGTATCTTCATGAACAGATATTTCATAAAAGCTTTAAAAATACTACTGTAGTGGTCACCTGGGTGGCTCAGTTGGTTAAGCAACTGCCTTCGGCTCGGGTCATGTTCCCAGGGTCCTGGGATCATGTCCCACATAAGTTCCCAGCTCCATGGGGAGTCCGCTTCTCCCTCTGACCTTCTGCTCTGTCTCACTCTCTCTCAAATAAACAAAGAAAATCTTAAAAAAAAATACTATTGTAGCAAAAAAAGATGATATGTATTTAACATTATGCAAAGGCACTTTCACATTCCCTATGGTAAAAAAACAAATGTAAATTAAAATTACGTTTAATGACCGGAGTTTTGTTTTCAAGCTTTAAAATTACCCAACTAATAAAAGATTATTCATTAACACAATTTAATATTAGTCTAAGGTCTTAAATTTAATTGAAAATTTGGAAATCATAATTAAATCCAATATAGTAATCCCTTAATGTTTATAGCATTATTAAAATTTATGAGATTTAACATTTTTAAGAGAGATCTTATTATTACAAATTAATTTCTTTACACACCATTTTATATATTTGAAATCTTAAACTATTGTGGGTACAATGATAGCTTCTTTGAATCATAAACTAATGTTGGAAATTGTTAAAATTGAAATCACAAGATGTTTAGCCACGATCTTATGTAAACTAGAATATTCTATTGACATTAATTTATATCATAAAAAATGGAATTAGATATACACTTTTAAACCTATTATTCACCCATTTAGGTCCAATATTACCTGTATTTATTTTTAATATAACTTACAAACTTATGTGTCTGTAAGACTGAATTTTCGAGATCCCTCAAATCACATTTAAATTTTTTCCTCATTTTATATAAACAAAGATCATCTTCTATTCTTTTATCTAATGAGCAAGGCCTTTACTCCATTACTTGCCCTGGTTGCAGGGGTTTTGTTGTTGTTTTGTTTTATTTGTTTGTTATTTTGTTTTTGAAAAAAATGAATGCAACTTGGTAATTTGTCTTTTTTTTTAAGAAGGCAATTGCTGTCTATCTAGACTACATAGTTTTAGAGTGAACACATGATTTTTTTCATTAATTTTATTCCCTATTTTTTTTTAAAGATTTTATTTATTTATTTGCCAGAGAGAGAAACAAAGCATAAGAGACAGCACAGGCAGAAGGAGAAGCAGGCTCCCTGCTGAGCAAAGAACCTGATGTGGGACTCCATCCCAGGACCCTGGGAGCACCACTTGAGCTGAAGGCAGATGCTTAACCGACGGAGCCACGCAGGCTCCCCAATCTCTAAAATTTCCCAAGACGGGGAGAAAATGGGAGGGAAAAAAAACAAAAAGAAGTTTGAAGGAGCCAGCTTCAGACAAATGTGAAATTATTACTGTCAAAAGCTATTTCTCTTTCCTCTGCATGAAGAAAAAGATTAGTTCAGGAAACCTCTTCTGATGCAAGCACACACACAAGCACACATGTGCACACATTCATATGAAGAAAGTGAGCTCTGTCCTACGTGCTCTTTCTTTTAGACAAATAAGACTATCCCCTCCTTTTCGTTTTAAGGTGTCTTTAAAAGCGAAACATTTTATGTCAAAACTTTCTCAAACTGACCATTACAATCCTAGATTGTCCTTTTTAAAATCATTTACAAAATTAAAATATTTTGTGCTATTGGCACTCATATAAATAGGCAGATCAGAACAGACTTAGTAGCAAAGTTTTCAGATGATGGCTGCCCTTTCTTTGCCTTTCATTGGTGAAAAATAAACATTATTAGTAAGAGTCCCCAGAAAGTCAAACCAATGCTACACTTACCTATCTCATAAAATCTCTTGGCAATGATAAAATCAAGTAGTGGAATCTCAACAAGGATAATTATAATGATAATGAAAACAATGAAAGAGAGGTGCCTGGGTGGCTCAGTTGGTTAAGGGTCCAGTTCTTGATTTTGGCTCAGGTCACCATCTCAGGGTCATGAGATCAAGCCCCTTTTGGGCTCTGTATTCAAAGGGGAGTTGGCTTGAGATTCTCCCTCTCCCCTTCTCCCTGTGTGCCTTTGCCTCCCTCTTTCCCTTGCTCATACTCTCTCTCTCTCTCTCAATCAGGTAAATATTTTTTTAAAAACCCCAAACAAACAAGAAACGCAGCTCCAGCAACCCTGTAACACAAAAAGGCAGAGTCCTGAGCAGTAACAGAACTACTGAAGTTAGATGTCCAGCTGGGAGCATGCTGAAGAGGGGAGAGAGTAAAAAGTTTTCATTCTACTCAATCCTCAATGAAGCATTTTGGGCTAGGCAGTAGGGAGTCTGGTTCTAATGTGAAAGAC
Source organism: Enhydra lutris kenyoni (assembly GCF_002288905.1). Taxonomy (NCBI): domain Eukaryota; kingdom Metazoa; phylum Chordata; class Mammalia; order Carnivora; family Mustelidae; genus Enhydra; species Enhydra lutris. The sequence goes on along the minus strand of NW_019154154.1, from coordinate 419,358 downwards.
CCTAGTCTTAAGGAGGAAGACCTTTCTCTGCCCTTCAAGGTCCTTCTAGCTGGACTTAGAATCAAAGTGACATGAAAAAAATTAACAGGAGAAAATAAAATTTAATAGAATGTGTATGGGAGTCCACACAGAGGTGAAATGCCAAAGACAATGAGGCAAAAAGAAGCTTAGTGTGCTACGGAGAGGGTTAGGGCCAGGACACAAGAGGAAGAAGGTCATTAGCAAGAAGGTGGAGGAAATGTTTTCAAAAACTAAGATTGCTCTATTATGCAGAAAAATTTCTTAGCTAAAGTGGAGTCTCTCTCTTCCTGGTACAGGCTCTCCTTCCCCCTTGTAAATTTAGGCAGTTGAGGACCAAGGAAAGAGCTTTTCCTGCATCCACTGAGTTTTGATTACTTTTAACTCAAAATAATGTTCATGCCTAACTGGCTCATATTGGGGCAGCCTGCCCTTGGTCCCTACATTACCAGACTGTGGAAGAAAAACAAAGCAGTTAACTGGCCTATATTAAAACAATGCAAGTGAGAGCAACTTAAGGTATGTGTTGATGAGGGATAAGGGAAGGGGCAAGTAATTAAAGGTTTTATTTTATTGTGGAAAACAGTCAAAGTTTTGTTTCAAGAATTTTTTTCTATTCAAATCCTGAAGATGTAGGGAAACAGGTTGTATCCATCATGGGTTGGTCTGTAGGCAGAGCAAGAATGAAATCCTGTTACAGCAGCTGTTAAACAATCTCGCAGAATTGGGCAGGAATAGGTGGGGACTAAGGCCTTTCAACTCACAGTAAAACAAAACAAAACAAAAATAACAATTAACAGTTATACTTCTTTAGGTCTGGTTTAAGTGTATAAAGAGATTCATAGGATTATGTAACAGCATTCAGAATGAAGATAATGCAAACAGTACAGTTAGCCAGTATTTGAAAACTATGAAAATTCTTCAACATGCTTTACATAAATGCAAGTCTTAAAATACCTTTCCCTTCCCTCTACCTCATTAGCACATTTATTGCTACAAATCTATAAACAGGGCTGACCAGTGACAAACTAAACTGCTAATGCAGAATTTCCTTTATTATCCTACACTAAATTAAATCTTTAGAGTCTGTTTTGCATAAAAATGAAAATTCTTATTGTTTCTCTTTAGAATTAGGGCATGCATATATCTGATGTCAGTTATTGATCATTCCTACTATTACCTTTTGATGTGGGAAATAAAGGCAAAAGGAAAATTATTAAATTTCCTTACTACTTAAAGCCCATTGTCAAGTCCTTGAAAACAGGCAGAGTGACAATCGTCTAGGAACTCAACTGCCTGGATGTTGACACTTTGCTAAGGGCAAAAGCCAATTTCAGCCAAACCTCCAAGATCCTGTAAGTCTACTTTAACATATAAAAATTCCTTTGGGAACTTCCTTTATCTCTACCCTACCCTCCGACCCCGCAGATGCATGTTGGCAATCATCCCCCAAGTATATGACCCACCAATACACAACTGAAGGGTCTCACTGAGTAAGGAACAAGCTCCAGTAGGTAGAAAGAGATGGATAGGAGGCTACATGATCAGGCTCAAATCCCAGAAATGCTGAAACATAAGGAAATTAGAGATAAGGGAACAAACCAGACCACCCTGGCCTGGGCATCAGAGGTGGGGTCTTTTAATGGCAGTCCCATTGTGACCATACTGCCAAGCAGTAGTAGTAAGCCATTAAAGACCTTATCATCAGTCCTTACTCAAATCAAGGCATTGCAAGAATGATAAGGCCATACTCCCTGGTCAGTTCTTGAAATAAAAGACTGTCATTGGAGGCCCACATTGGCAACTCAGTTGGGACCCCTTTCATTCCTGAGAGTTTTTTCTGTATCTTTACTTAATAAAACTCTATCACTTAACTCACTCTCCTTTGTCCTCGAGATTCATTCTTCCATTCTGAGAGATAAGAACCCCGCTCTCCCTCTTCACTTTGATAAATAAAATGGTAATGAGTAGTCTTAGAAGTTAGCAACATTTTTGTGAAACGTGAAACCTTGTTTCATTTTCCAAAAAGGATAAAACAAATGGGAAATGTGAGTGCTAACTAATGAAAGGTCAGAGAGCATTTCTTCAAGTCTGGCTTATTTTCATCAAGCTTTTAAATTCAATAACAAAATAAAAAAATAAAAAATCTTGCTGAATACCTACATAGAGAAGTGTTGTGCTTGGGATTAAGGGGACTTGAAGAAGATATGAGGAACATGGTTGTTACTGCCATAAAGCTTACCTCATAATTAAATTAGGTACATACACATACTTGGACATATACACAAAGAAAATATTAATACTGGATGCAATAAAGTAAGACAAAATTATTACTTCTTATATAATAAGCTTTAAAATAGTCCATACCTATAAAAATATCAGAAACAATGCTGATAATCTTTGAAAAATCACGTTGAATTGAAAAAAAAAAGACTGTAATGAGACAAAGGTAGCTCTCAAACAAAGGAAAACTAAGGGATGAAGGAGCAATGGAGAGGAAAAGAAAAAGTCTATATGTATTATCTCATCATTTATGACATAATAATCAGCTTAGTAGATATCCTTTTGTCTCACTCGACCTGATAGATAGATAGATAGATAGATAGATAGATAGATATATGGCTTAACCCACTGAGCCACCCAGGTGCCCCTCAGCCTGATATATTTTATATAAGTTTAAGAATATAGGTTTTGAAGGGGCGGGGGGTGGGAAGTTGGGGGAACCAGGTGGTGGGTATTAGAGAGGGCATGGATTGCATGGAGCACTGGGTGTGGTGCAGAAATAATGAATACTGTTAGGCTGAAAAGAAATAAAAAATTAAAAAAAAAAAGGAATATATTTTGAAGCAACAAAACCGGAGTGAAAAGAGATTATATAAATTCCCAATCACTGGCAAACTGATTATACAGAGGAAGAAAATCCTCTTATAAATAATAAATGTAGGGGCACCTGGGTAGCTCAGTGGGTTAAGCCTCTGCCTTCGGCTCAGGTCATGATCTCAGGGTCCTGAGATCAAGTCCCACATCAGGCTCTCTGCTCAGCGGGGAGCCTGCTTCCCCACCCACCCCACCGCCTGCTTCTCTGCCTACTTGTGATCTCTCGCTCTGTCAAATACATAAATAAAATCTTAAATAAATAAATAAGTAAATGTAAATAAAATACTCTTAAGCCTGGAGAAAAATAATGACTCAAAATGCAATCATAAAAAAATATAACTCTGTATTATCCACAAAGATAAATTTCAATAAGAAAAGGTAAATTCCAATAATCACTCAGAAATATTGAAAGAGGAAGTAAGAAAACTGCATGAGTAGAAACCAGAAAAAGCTTACTAGTCATAATAATGGTAAGGAAGATAAATAAGACTATCAGGAAAAAAAGATGTTAATTCAAAGCCAAAATCATTAATGGGGTATGATGATTTATTATTGATGAATAAAGTTAGATTAAAAGAAACAATGTAATTGCCTTAGTCTGTTTGGGCTGCTAACAAAAATAATCATGTTCTAAGTGGTTTAAAAAACAAAGATTCGTTTTTCAGTTCTGGAGGCTGGGAAGATACAGATCAAAGGGGCTGCAGATTTGATGTATGTTAAGGGCTCACTTCTTAGACAATCAGGTTTTTCCTCTAACCTCATGTGGTAGAAAGGAGACACTGACTCTCTGGGATCGCTTTTATAAGAATATTAATCCCAATCATGAGGTCTCTGCCCTCCTGACCTAAGCATGTTCCGAAGAATCCGCCTTTAAAACCATCACGTTAGGTGGTATGATTTTAATATATGAATTTTAGGGACACAAACATTCAATAACTAGCAACAATAATGCATGATTTTTCTGATTTTCTCCAACACTAACAAAGTATATAATAAAGTAGGCTTAAGGAATATAAGTAATCCAATTAGTGAGATTATTTGTATATGCAGTATTTTAAAACAAACATATTTAACAAACTCTAACATAAACTTGCTATCTGCCTACTAATATTATCCATTGGAAATATACAGTGTTTAGTCATATGTTGAGTAAAAAGAAAATTATTAAATTCCCAAAAATAGAAATTATAGAAAATTTCTCTAATCATACCACATTTAAATCTATAAAGAAATTGTGAATACAGAAATAAAAAATACCTAGGCCTGTGGGAAATCATTCAGTGGTTTCCTAAACAATTCTTGAGGAAAAGATGCAACAGAAATATATCTTTCAATGTATAATTATTACTGCACATTTAAAACTATGAGATGTGGGGCACCTGGGTGGCTCATTCAGTTAAGCGCCTGACTCTTGATTTTGGCTCAGGTCATGACCTTAGGGTTCTGAGTTTGAGCCCCACGTTGGTAAGATTTTCTCTCCCCCTCTGCCCCTCCTCCCTCTCTTAAACAAACAAACAAACAAATAAATAAATAAATAAATAAAACTATGAGATGTAATAATGATTATACTGAGAAGAAATTCATCACCTTAAAACTCTTTGTTACAAAAGAGTGAAAATAATGAAGGACACATTCAATTTGATAACATTAGCAATAAGAAATTCCAAAATACATAAGGACTAAAATTCATAAATATAAAAGCAGAAATTTTGAAATGGAAAAGAGAAGTGTAACAGAACTCTAATAAGTCTCAAAAGTGGTATTTGGAAAAGTATAAGGTAATAGCTGCTACAAAGAAAAGTGAAACATGAAGAAGAGACTTTCAAAGTAAAAATTGCACTGGCCGGAGTTAAACAGGACAGGGTGACTTTACCCAAGGCTACTGCAAGAGGGAGGAAAACTGGATTCTAAACTTAATTATGCTTTAACAAAGGGTTTTTTAAGATACAAAGTGGGAGAGATTTTAGGCCATCTGTGTCTGCTAATTGGACTTACCCAAAGGAAAAGTAAACTTTCTCCTATCTTCATGACAAGAGGTAGTTTTAGAAGTTGGAGTTAGGCTCCGATTCTCCCAGAGAGATAGGACATAGGGGTGCTACTATCCTTGATGGTTATATTTCACAGGGATGCTCCAGTTCCTTAAAAAAGACATTCCTGGGTTATAAAGCTGTCAAGAGGAAGAATAAGAATTTGCAAGTATACATTTTCTAAAGTAAATGTTTTAAGAAAAGGGAGATCAAAGGAGTAGAGCCAGGAAGAATCCTATGTAAAGTTTAAGCCAAGCTAAGAGGAATATTAAGGTCATATTGGCCAATACTCCAGGACCACATAGTCCTTATTTTCAAACTTTAATACAGCATGTGATAATAATGTTATCATGTGATAATGAAATTGGTTTATAGTGTAAGAATAAAAAGAACACTTCCAACTTTCTTTAAAGATTTCATTTATTCATTTGAGATAGAAGCAGAGAAAGTATAAGTGAGCATAGGGGCAGAGGGAAGACTCCCCACTGAGTGTGGAGCCTGATGCAGGACTCAATCTTAAGACCCCAAGATTGTAAACTAAGCCGAAGTCAGGCACTTAACCAACTGAGTGAACCAGGCACCCCTCACTTTCAACTTTTTAAATGCAGTACAATCCCTGTACCTAAACAAGAAAAAGTAAGTATTGAGGGGAAACAGAATATGCCACCCCAGAATTTGCCACTTTGTCTTGTGGATTATTTCCAGCTAACAATTATGGGGGCTCAATAGATATAGAAAGAACTTTTTACCTCCCCCTTCACTGCCTAAAAGAATTTAGAGAGTGAATCTGTACTAGAAAGAGAGTTATGACCAAAGATAACTTTTTATATCAAGAAAACTTCTATATGTGGCATAGCAAATATTTGTTTACCAAACATCTGCTATTCTCATCTTCCTGTGAATTGTCTTTCCCACTTTGAAGCCCCAGACCCTTACCCCCTTCTCTTTAGCTCAGGATGATATATAAGACTCAATTACGACTAGGGAGTTTTATACTTTTATGGGGCTCTGATACATACAAAATTCATTTGTCTCCTGTCAATTTGGCTTATGTCAGTTTAATTATTAAACCAGCCAATGAACCTAGAAGAAAAGAAAGGAAACATTTTCTGCTCCTATAGTACCAAACTATAAACTACCAGGCAATCTTGTTACATACATACATTATACACACACACACACACACACACTAACACACAGGTGAATGCACACACATACCCCAAAACTAAACTTAATGTTAATAGATTAATTCCAGCTGATATTAAAAGAATAACCTATCCAAAGAGTGGGGTTTTGTGTCAGCTAGGGTTCCAGCAGAAAAAAGATGATACATTTAAAGGGGTTCATTGAGGAGAGTTCAATGAAGGGACTATTTACAAAAGTTTGAATAGAGTTAAAAGACCAACATGGATAGTCAAACTCCTACGGATGAACAATAGTGGCAAAAAGTGATATGTGGTATCACTGAGTCAATGAGATGCATTATTTTAATCCTGAAGGGATAAGAGAGATGGAATTGAGTTAATGGCATCTGGTGAAAATGGGCAATTAGATAAACACTGGGGCCAGAAAGAAATGCAGCTTTTGTCAGATCTGTAGCAAAGTAAAAATGTAAGTAAAAGTAAAAAAAAAAAAAAAAAAAAAGGAGGTGCAGGAATAAATATCTCCCCTCTCTTCTCCTCCCACTCTAAGATGTGAGTGTGCTTCCCACTGGTCAAATACAACAGGAAGGCAGAAGACAAAGATTCCTTCCAGGGCAGAGAACAGGATAGAGAGGGGTGGTGTACAGATACGTGGATGCAGGGTGATAACAATTGTGTTGTAACTTCCAACAAGCCCCAAGATCAGGAGTTACAATACTATTTACTGAATGTATGAGTCTATTGATTGGAAGATGTCATTTTGGGTTGCACTAAGGAATAAAGAATGCTGGCAATTACACCACAATACTTTCTTGTCTGATATTTTAGAACAAAATTTATACTGATTTAAAAGTTTTTGTAGATTAATTTAGATTAAAGAAGTTATCATATATCATTCCTTGCGTATACACACAAAAAATATGTGCATAAGCCAACTGAGAAAATCTTAAAATGCCATCATTTAGTCTATTTGAAATCATTTTGACTCAGACTTCCTATACTTTATCATCTGTAACACCTAGAATATTAATGAGGTGACATTTCTGAAGAATGCTTTATCATCTTCAGGATTGTCTTCCAAGCCAGGGACATTCATTTTACAACTTTTAATACTTGTTCTACTGTATTAAAAGGTATCAATGAAAGGTTTCTTTCTTTCCTTTTTTTTTCTTAAAGATTTTATTTATTTATTTGAGATAGAGAGAAAGAGAGACAGAGACAGAGAGAATACAAGTAGGGAGGGGCAAAGGAGACAGAGAAGCAGACTTCCCTCTGAGCAGGGACACCAACATGGAGCTCAGTCTCTGGACTCCAGGATCATGACCTGAGCTGAAGGCAGACACTTAACCACTGAGCCACCCAGGAGCCTCCCAACAAAAAGTTTCTAGACAGCTCTTCAGATTCATTTTCCTTCTTCAAATGATTCATGAGGCATTTTGAGAGAAAAGACATAAAAATCTTTCTTTCAAAAACCAATATTACTTTGAGTCACATACAAAGGAACCCATGATTACATTACACCAAGGCATCATGTTAAGATGGGTTGCAATTTAACAATTATGTAAGACTCCCATGAAGAAAATCATTTTTTTAATGTACCAAGGGATATAATAGAAATTAGCAAAAATGAGGCAGACAACTCTTGCTCCTTCAATAAGAAAACTTAAAGAAAATCGTTGTGTGTATTTCGATCTCTGTTCTTTTTTGTTTATATGAGATTTATAATTTATGTTTTATGACAAAAAAAATTTTGATCCTTGACTGTTAATGACAAGCAATCTGCATAGGGAACCAAAAGACCATTATGCTGCATTCTTCTAAGGATCTGATAGTGAAGAAGGTGAAATTAGTGGGCAGAACAGCTGTGGAAAAAAATCATGCAGAACTGCAGCATATTGCTGGGACAGTTTTTTTTGTTTTTCTATTTTTTTTTTCCCTTCCAGGTAGGGAATATGCTAGAAATTCAGAGGGAATGCTCAGAGTGTTAATTAGGTGTAGGAAAATGCTCTTTAATGACTTCTCTTTAGTAAGTTCTAAATATGAAATTAAAGGTCTCTCTGCTTAGAGGAAGGAGATACTGAACAAAAACAACTTGCTAAGATCTGTTGGGAAGGAAGAACGTTAATCTCCCTTCAAAATTCTTCTGGTTGGTTTAAGAAGTGACACAAGACAGATGAAATGTAATTTCTGTGTACAGTGGCCTCCTAGATATGAGCCCTAAGAAGTGACCAAGGTGGGCAGCTTTGGCACTTTTTAGTAAAAAAAGAAATAAATTTGTGAGGAATTGACAGTACAAAGAAAACTCATTTTTTTGGGGGGGGAACTTTAGTCACTAAGGAATTCTAAATAGAATTTGGGCTGGGGTAGTAAAGTATTAATAGTAACAAGATTTCTTTACAAAGGCTTCTTCAGCCTTGAGTTCCCATATCTACTGATAAGGATGTCTTTCTACCTCCAGGTGCAAAGAAGGTAACTTTATGGGAGATTTATTTCCTGCTTTCTGGACACAAGGGAGGGTCAGGGTGTTCTTGCACTTGCTGCTCCCTAAGTAACTTTAATTCGAAATAATCAATATGCCACTGTGGCATGTCTTGAGGTGGCCTGCCCTGAGCCCCAACAGATCAAACAAGGCTTTTGCTGTTCTCAGAGTACCCTGGCTGAGTTAAGTGTCTGTTTCCTACTTGAGTTTAGAAAGGATAATAACAGGATGAATTTGTGTACCCAAATTAAGTTTACAGGAGTCTTTCTCCCACTGATTGATAACAGTTAAAGTTAACAAGGAAATGCTCAAGTGAAATTAGGTGCTGTTTACTTCCATTTCTTGTTCTGCATGATATTGTCTTTTAAAAAACACGGCACATTAATGTTAGGTAATGCTTTAAGATTGAGTTTTATTAAGGAATACTGTTTCTGTGGGAAGGGGGATGTATAGGAGAGTAAAAGAATAGAAATCTTGTGTTTATTAATACATCCTTAGAGTTCCTAGCCACTTCCGTTTCAAATACACATACGTAAAGTATGTGTGTATAAATGTATGTGAATATAGATAGATAGGTAGAGATATGTAACTTTGTATTTATTGTTTCCCATGTAATAAACTATTTGCTAAGGCTAAAAAGAGAAATAAAATGCAGTCCTTACTCTTATACTACACAGTGGTATATAGACACAATGAGTAGCAAAGCAGTACCCTTCACGACCAGCCTGTGCAGTGGTGAGCACTAGAAAACGCTAAGGTAGGAAATGCTCCTTTCATGTTGTACAACCATATGCTTCCCCTTTTGGCTTGCTTCTTCTCACACCAATGTATTTCCAAACGATTTTTTTCTTTTCTATTTAGACCTCATAATTGCTGTAGCCAAGAGGATTAGTTCAGCACCAGTTAATCCACAGTTATCAGAAATGGAAACTCTGTATTTTTTTTTTTTATCTCCCCAGGGAATTCTTATGTGTCCCCAGATCTCTGATCTAGCCAAGAGTCTACCTATTAAGCTTACAGTTCTGCAGGCTTTGTTAATTGGATTATGAGTTGAGTTTTCATTGTTAGCATGAGCATAGCAAGTAATATTAACGTATCTCTTTTGTCCAGATTTCCGACTTACGTGCTAATGTCTAGGAAATATGACAAATCAGCTTCTTGGTATGTTGTTCTTATTGGTCTGTGAACAACGGCAGTCCTTACAGTTCTGAATGTGCTTGGGGCTTTATGCAAGTTTTATTCATGCAGACTTACTCATCTTGGAGACTTTCATAAGTAAGTAGCCGATTGTGGTATGGTAGTGTATTTTCTTGGATAGGCTAAAATCACCTCTGGGATTTTAACCTGCTCACAAAAGTAGATACTAATTCCTAATTCATTACACAACTGGCTGAATGAGCAGACATTAAGTGTCCCTAAGCATTTTGAATAAAATGGTGTACATCTCCAATTTGATCAAAAACTAATATTGCTCTAATAAGACCTTATCCTTCAAGGCTGTTTCCTACAGAATGACACACATTACAGATTATGGGACCTGACTTTTCACATATCGTTCAATCAGTACAGTTCCTAAGTAACAGGCCAGGTAGTCAAGAAAGGAGCTTCAGCTTATTCTTTTTTTCTTGTTTTTAAGACTTGTATTCTGAGGGTGCCTGGGTGGCTCAGTGGGTTAAATCTCTGCCTTTGGCTCAGGTCACGATCTCAGGGTCCTGGGATCAAGCCCTGCATTGGGCTCTCTGCTCAGCGGGGAGTCTGCTTCCCCCTCTGTCTTTGCCTGCCTCTCTGCCTACTTGTGATCTCTCTGTCTGTTAAATAAATAAATAAATAAATAAATAAAAAATTTTAAGACTTGTACTGTGAAGCTCTATTTGGAGCAGTGTTTGTTGCCTGAAATACAACCTTCTGAAATTTTTCTTTGCTAATTTAGAAGATAATAGCTCTGGCGGTTTATTGGTACTTAGCTGATGAAACAAGAGTGGCTGAAGTACAGCAATTCATATGCAAACAACACACCTCGCCATTGCTTAGTCAATCGTTTTTGTATTTCAAAAGTCCTGTAACAAAGACTACACCACAAAGAGCAGAGTTCTCTCTCCTTAGCACAAAGGGAACTTCAAATAAATCCTCTTTCAAGCCTATCAAAGAGCCTTTAATGGGAAAATTATATTGTACTCTCTAAAACGACCAGTTTAGTGGCCGAATGAGTTTCCTAATTAGTGGGTCCTATTATTTTGCTGTTTGATAATGATTTAGCTTCTTAGTGAAGCACATTAACTTTTTAAAAATTTGAAGGAAAATTTATAAACCTGACTGCCAAGAGCACTACAGTCGATGTGCACTTAAATTTAGGCCCCAATAAACTCACCACATTGCAAAGCATCTAAAATATGAACGTTCAATCACAGCCTCCATGACAAGGTCCTCCACTGCTCGCCTGTCCCCACCCCCAACCCCATTCTGAAAGCTCAAACACTTTGCTCTGAAAGGGTTATTTGTTTGTGTTTTAAGGTAGCAAAATTTTCATCCTAGTTCTACATATATTTTGTTATATTGAATCCTTGAAAATAACATAAAGTTAAATAAAGCTGTGATTAAGGAGTAGGTTTTGCTAAGCGCTGGCCCTAAAAAGTTTATTCTAGCCTTTTTGGTAGGATATGAACACAAAGTTGTAAATGCGCTAAGAACCAGAGGTCAAATCTTTGTCTCTGATCAAAAAACACGGTTTTGCCAATCATTACGTAAAATCACAGAGATGTTTCTGAATATTCCCCGTATCAAAAGAAAATAAGTTTTGAGGAGGCACTTTTTATCATATCTGATGCTCTCCAGGTCAACTTTCTTTTAGAAGGCGCTTTCTTCTGTTTTTATTTTCTTCAGCCTCCCTAAAGCATGTAATACATGTAAGAAAAATGAGCTGGTAAATTAGAATTGCACCTTAAATAGCTGTTTGAAAAGCACAATAGCAAATTATTGTTTGGTCAAAAGTATGACTTGATGCTGATAAGATAACTTGAAATTGAACTTGGCTAATACAGAAAGGAGTGAGAGGAGGGAATGGGTGGACTACATGTGGGTCCCAGGGGGTAATCAGCTGTTTGTCTGGATGAAGAAAAAAAGAAAAATAGGATAACTATCAAGCTACTAGAAGCAGAAAGAGGGGTCCCCCGAAAAAGAAAGATGAACCAGAACTTTCTTGACACAAGAAAAGTCACTTTAGGCACTCAGTTATCCCCCACCCACCATCTGCGCCTTACTTGCCTAAGCCACTTCTTGCACAACTTCCAAGGAGGTGTCGGAGTTACAAAGCAATGCAAAAACCTCAGTAGTTAAGGATTTTAAGGGAACAAAGGGAATACAAAAACTAACATAACAGTCTCCATCAGGCCAGGAAATAGCCCAACCCAAGCAGAGACAATAAATCACTGATAAAACTCCCAGTGCTGTCTCCAATGTAAAAGTAAGACCCTGCATTCTTTACTAGAGATCAGGAAGGAGCTCAAGACCTCACCCAGTCATGTACCAGATCCTACAGCCCAGAGCCTTTTCCCATAGTCCAGCAGTTATGTCTGCTTCATCATACTGTTCAAGTCTTGGTCTTAGGAGGAACACAAGCTTCATGAGATGCCTATAGAAGAGTATTTCTAAGAATTCCTGTACAACCTTTTTGAAGATTCATCCTAACTCTAAATAAAAGAAACCCACTCACCCCCACACTGGGAAAGTCCTGTCTTTGGAACTTCTTCCCCATGATCTCCTTATTTATCTCCTTAAAGGAAATAAAGTTTCCTTGATGTGAGGACTCCATCTGATGTAGTCTGCATCTGTAACTTCCCAAGGAGTGAACTCACATTAGATTGGCTACATTATTAAGACCAAACAAATCCTTCCTTATGCAAGTTCTGGGTATTAGGCTGTGTACATCTTTTAGAGGCAGTCTGTCTACCACACTCCTTTTGAAGTATCAATTATTTATCAACTACTACACTATTTGAAAGTAATTCATTTTCATCAGAAGTTCTGGTAGATTAACCAATGTTCAGTTAATTGAACACCTATTATATAATCAAGGTTTTTAGATGCTACACGAAATACAGAAGCATATGAAAATCCCACTGCCTTTAAAAAAAAAAAGATTTTATTTATTTATTTGAGAGAGAGAGAGGGTGAGAGCAGGGGCACAGAGTGAGGGAGAAGGGCAGAGAGGAAGCAGCAGACCTCACACTGAGCAGGAAGCCCACTGTAGGGCTGATCCCAGGACCCTGAGATCTTGACCTGAGCAGAAGACAGACGCTTCACCCACTGAGCCACCCAGGCACCCCTCCCACTGCCTTTAAGAAGGTTATAATTTTATTGACAAACACAAAAAATAGCATTAAGCAATAGTTAATTATATGAAATATGGTCAGTGAACAATTACGAGAGATTTTAAAAACTGAAGTAGGATATAATCCAAGATGAAAGTTAGTGATTAAAAGCTTCACATAGCAATTAAATTGGAGCCTGGCCTTGAAGAATGAATAGCATTTGCATGAGAAAAATAAAAGAGAACATACTGAATAAAACAGCTAGGGAATGTAAAAAGATAGGTTTAAAAACCACTGACATTAAAACAGAGCATGAAGAAAGAAAAACAGCGTGAAACGAGGCTTGGGGCCATAAATAATAAAATTGTATTTTATTTCTAATATGTGTGAATCTATGTTTATGTGTGTGTTGGATGTATTTTACAAAAGCTGGGCCTGATATAAATTGAAAATACAAAGAAAAAAATCATCTGATGTCCCTTTTCATAATTCCGTATTTTAAATCTCATAAAGTACACATTTTTGTTTAACAGGATGTTCATATATCCTATTTATCTATTGTTAGATGGACACTAGAGATGGAATAGCTAGTATTCCAATATTTGACTAATTCTGGGGGGAGAAGAAGCAAATTCCTAGCGGTTTTGCTTATTCAAAATCAGATAGACTGAAAAGGAAAGTCCTGCTGTACTACCTAATGCTTTTATACTTCTTTTTACACAGATACCATTTAAAGGATCTTTTACAAATAACACGGAGTATGCAATGCATGTCTGACAAAGGATTCATAGCCCAAATATACATAAAGGACTTCTCTGAATTAACTTTAAAAAAGGACGCAAAAGGGAAAAATAAGTGCATAGGAGCATACCTAAATGACCAGCATACCTAAATGACAAATATATATGAAATAGAATTAATCATTAGGAAAATGCAAATTAAAGGCACAATGAGATATCATACATACCTACACATTTTAGTGAGACTAAAGTTATAGACTTACGTAGCAAGCATTGAAATGGTATTAATTGTAACTGTTCAAACTGTTGCAATGAAAAATGGTAGACATTACTCATGTATCTTGGAAAACTTTTGATAATTTCTATACATCTAGATCACCATTTCCCAGGACCAAGCAATTCAATTCCTACTTACATATCTGACAAAAATTCATACAGCAGAGCTAAAACCTGGAAAATCCCAAATGGTATTAATAGTCAAGTGGATAGTCATTATATAAAATACCATGCAGCGCAAATGACTATTGCTACGTGAAACAGAATGAATGACTTAAAAATAGTCAATGTCACAAACAGGCCATTAAGCAAAAGAAACAGACAGAAAATATACATGCAATACATTTCCTTTTATAGAATGTTCAAATAAGCAAGATTAATTTATGGTGTTTGAAGTTAGGATGTAATTATCTTTTGGTGAATTATGATAAAGAGCAGCAGGGCTTTTTTATGTGTTGCTTATAGTAAACTATTTTTTTTGTCTGACTGATATTTACAAGTATATACTCATGCTGAAAATTCACTGAGCTATCATGTAATTTTTTTTATAAATGCTAATGTTTTGTATAAGTGTGGCATTACTACTACATTTTTATTAGGAGAAAAAATAAGCAGATATGAAAGACTGTCTTTTAGGTTACAGTTGTTATCAGTTAAATTCAAATCAAGATCAAAATAACATGCTGCTTTTTTTAATCCATTTCACTGGCAACAATTAAATACTAATAGTTGGATAAAAATTTCTTGTAAGGGGCACCAGGCTGGCTCAGTCAGTAGAGTGTGTGACTTTTGATCTTGGGTTTGTGTGTTCAAAGCCCATGTTGGATGTAGAGATTACATACGTACGTACATACATACATACATACAATTAAAAAAAAGAAATTCCTTTGATCTGTAAATTAATCTGGGTAGTATTGCTGTCTTAACAATATTAAGTCCTTCAATTCATAAGCACAGAATGTCTTTATATTTATTTTAGTCTTCTTCCACTTCCCTTGGTAATTTCTTATAGTTTTCAGTGTATAAATCTTGCGACTTTCTGTTGAGTTTATTCCTAGCAATTTCCACATCTTTGCACATCAGGTCTGTGTTGGGGCGTTCCTTTGCAGACTAGCTTTGCCGGGTTTTTCAACTCTACCCTAGCTATGACTCCCTGCTTAGGCTGAGTCCGAAAGCCAGCCAGACTGAGCGTGCATCTTGCCTGGGGCCTGTGTAGGCTTTCTAGATTTCCCACTCAACGCCAGAGCTTTTCAAAGTTCTGTTCCCCAAAGAGTCTTACTCTGCCGTTGTTCCTCCCTGGCTTTGGGTATGTCTGGGTTTGCCTTACAAATCTCTCCTACTATGTTTATGTTGCTTTTTTTTTTCTGTTTAAGCATTTTCTTGCTTGCTATAAACTTTTAGCTCTATTTTCCAGAGTTCCTTTTCTAGATTACTGAGGCTAGCAAACCACTTTGGAAACAAGGGACTATTTTATAAATTAAAAACACATTAAACCTAGAAATTTTACCCTAACTGTATTACCAAAAGCATTTTTTTTTATAATAAACATCAGAAAATAAGAACTTCCATGGGAGCACCTTTTTAAAAATATAAATCTAAGATACTACCGAATGCCCATCAACATTGATTCTGATCATTTTTGTCATGTTTTTTAGTGTTTTCTTGACTTGGAATGTAAAACTAGTCGGAAATTTGGTATTTTGCATTATATATATATATATGTGTGTATATATAAATATACACACACACATATGTATATGTACATATATACATGTGTGTATGTGTATGTGTGTATATATATTTGTTTCCCTACAATGTGTGTGCTTCCAAATCCTGAACAAAGTTTATTCCAACATGAAGTTATGGAATGATATATGTTTTAAATGTTATCTTTATGTTACTATTTATCAGCGATTATTGTGTGTATACTGTGTACCTGGCACTATATTTGGTAGTGCAACTGAGTATGTTGAAGGTCCTTTATCCACCCTTGGGAGCCTCAGTGTAGGCAAGGGAGTCAGGTTGCAAACAGACAGCTACTTAGGAAATATAAGCTAGGAATTGATCTTCACTTATTTAGTTATTTATTTCAGGGGAAACAAATGCCAGATTCTTGTCTCATTAATCACCACTGATTTTCTCTGAGGAATGTTATACAAAGTAAGCACCAGCTATAGATAAAAGGGCCAATGAGTAGGTATACAAATATTTCATATCTCAAAAGCAGAGGTCAGAGCTTGGGCTAAAGATCTAGAAGCCACATTTGGATTATCTGTTCTCTATAGGTCAAAACATACAACACAGTATCTTATTTCTTTCTCTTGATCTGTGGGAAAGAAAACCACCAAACTCATCTCCAGGCACAGGTGAGCACATAGAGAAAGAAGGCTAACACACCCTATTATCACCAAACCCTGGGTAACATTTTTCAACCAAAAACTTGAAAGAGAGAGGAATTTGAGGGTAAAAGAAGCAGAATGACTAGAAAAGTCTCCAGATAACCTGAAAATATAGTGCATTTCAAGTCAATATTATACTTTTTCTACAGTCTTATGACCACAAGAGCAAATTTTTGAAATTCAATTCATTAGAGAATGAATAATTATTTTACTGCATATTTTGTAGCATCACATACTATATCTCCTTAAAACACCATGTTATCTCCACACACACACACACCCGATGAAATATATGGAGAATTATTTCAAAAGTGTGAAACACAATTTTGTTAAAACCCAAGGCCACACTTCTGTGATGTTCTAAGGGTAGAGCCATCACGGAGGGGGGGCGGTTTACATTCACCATGAAATGGGTCATTAGGAAATACTACCTGCAACACAAGGGCCATTAAAAATAAAGTAGCTGTGTAAACATGAGGCAGGCTCTTACTGCATCTGCTACAGTGGCATTAGCAACAGTATGATATGCTACACAGAGAGAATCCTACTATCCTCTAGGATGTGTCAGTATCAAAAATACATAAACTACAAAAAGCATCAGGACTTGTTGTTTAAAAACCGGATCAGTGTCTAGTAAATACCCAGAGGAGATAAATATACAGAGATAAGAAGAGATTGGTGGTTGCCAGAGGCTGGGAAAGGAGGGAAGTACAGGGTGACTGTCTAAGGGTACAGGGTTTTCTTCCGGGCTGATGAAAATGTTTTGGAACTAGATTGAAGGGGTCGTTGCACCACATTACAAATGTCCTACATGTCACTGAATTGCACAAGTGAAATTAATTTTGTCATGCAAATTTTGCCTGAAGAAAATCAATTAAAAAAAAACAAATTTTTTTTAAGAAACTGGATTGCTGCAGAAGGTGCTAATTTTAGTTTATAAAAATAATATTACTTTTGATGTCCCCTTAAATCACAGATAAGTGTGTGCCGCTCCAGCCTTGGAGGCAGCCTATTAATCTTGTGATTGGTGTCCTCTATCCTCCATTAATTCTTGTCTCCCGGTAAGTTGTCAGCCTAGTTGATTTTAACTATATACCAAAGGTAGGATGTTTGTTTTCCAGTTTAATGTCCTCCTAGTCTGAATTCATTTCCCCCAGGCTAGGGTAATGGGGCCAGAAACTGAGACAGGAGAGGAGACCTGTCTTGTGCTGCCTTCCTGTCCCCAAGCAGCCTTCCTCTCGACCCTTCACTCTCTGGCAATGGCAATAGGATGGTGTGCTATGCGATGCAGAAGGGGATTACAACACACAAAATGATATTTTCAAAATATTTTTTTTTCGTAACTGACCATGAAAAGGAAGGATAAGTTCCTGAGAGGACATATATTCTAACAATCCTGAGGAAAGGGATAACAATTAATATCATCTGGCACAGTTTTCACCTCATCTGGGTAGAATTCATAGGGTCGTCTCTTCAGAATGTCCAGAGCCTATAATCACGGAGACAAAGTCACACAGTTGTTCTGTCTTCTGAATACACAAATGGACACGTGAAAATTAAATAAAGGGACTAATCAATGTAAATGGTGAATTTTATAGAACGATAGAGCCCATGGGACCTAGAAAACAACCAATTAAAACCAAAATAAATCCTTAAAAGAAATCATCCAAAGTCTATAGTTCTCTGGTGGTAAAATAGACAAATCAAAATGATCCTATTCTTATTCCAATGGAGCTGCTCAGTTTTCTGAACAGTAATTTATTGTGGTTGTGTAGGGCTTTATGGTTAAGCTGTGTAACACACTAACCCAGACATCTTTGGAATTTATGACAACTTCTGAGTTGGTCATTACCTATATTGTAAAGATGAAGAAAGTGGGGCCATTCAGACTGATATCTCTACGCATGATTTATGAAGATTAACACATAAATGAATAAAGCTCAGACAATTAAGTTGCTTGCTCAACAATATATAGCTTGTAAAGGGTGTAAATCTGAATTCAGGTTTTCTGTCTCCAGCCTCTCTTTCTTTTACAACACTGTGCTACTACTGACACAGGGGCCGATATTGCCTCCAGTTCTTACAGTGTCTGATTATTTGATGTGATCATTTCATGACTATTTCTATTTGATCACTTTAATATCATTCCCAAACTTGGCTTTATCTTCGGCAGCACTAAGTAATTAATTAAAAGTCAGGATTCAGGATTCAGCTAGAACTTTTTTGCTTACTTTTAATAGATGAATTTATTAGGACATAAATAACGAATCAGTGTAAGGAGGGAAGTAGCTAGCAGTTACTTCTTGCCAACAAATGATGACATATCTAATGGTAAGAAACATGATGGGTATTTTTTTTTTTAAGATTTTATTTATTTATTTGACAGAGAGAGGCACAGCAAGAGAGGGAACACAAGCAGGGAGAGTGGGGGAGGGAGAAGCAGGTTTCCTGCTGAGCAGGGAGGGCTCTATCCCAGGACCCTGGGATCATAACCTGAGCCAAAAGCAGAGGCTTAACAACTGAGCCACCCAGGTGCCCCGCATGATGAATATTTAATCTCCATTTTATAGCTGAGGAAACGGAGTTTTATCGTGAGGGCTACATAAATTGATGGACGAAAGCACCCCATTTCCTGGCACATGATAAATCTTAGCTACTATTATGAACATATATTTTACATCGATATCCTCATTTAAAAAAAAAGCCATTATAGAGCAGAATTTGTTTCTATTATATTCAAAGTTTTTAGGCTATATTTCAAAAAAAGCCAAAATTCTAATTTTTCTTATTTGAATCCATGAAAATTAAGTTGGTTCATAATGTATTTTAATTAGTATATACTCAGATAATTACATCCACCAATAAATATATGAAAAAGAAGTAAAGTAGGAAAACACAAAATAAAAAAGTATAAGTTATACTAACCAATTTATTTCAGTTTGAAAGTCGTGGGAAAAGAATTTGTCTTATTTTTTAAACACAATGTTATGGAAAATACTTAGAAAAGTGAAAATATTTTTAAAAACAACAGGGGCGCCTGGGTGGCTCAGTGAGTGAGTTAAAGCCTCTGCTTTCAGCTCAGGTCATGATCCCAGGATCCTGGGATCGAGCCCCTCATGGGGCTCTCTACTTAGCAAGGAGCCTGCTTCCCTTCCTCTCTCTCTGCCTTCCTGCCTCTCTGCCTACTTGTGATCTCTGTCAAATAAATAAATAAAATTAAAAACAAAAAACAAATCTACCATTTGAACCATAATATGCTATAAAATAATTTAAAACAATAAAATACATAGAACCACAAAAGGCATTTTACATTTCTTAAATTTCTACTTAAAAACTCTCAAATTACATGAGTCCGAGAGATAAAGCTATTCATAAAAACACCATTACCTGCTTTCTGGGCATTTTTAATTTTTTTAATATATAAGATAACTAAAACCTAGCTGAAATCATAGAGCTATTTGTTGATGCCTTCTCTAATTTTCTTTGCTTACTTCTATATCTGGTTAGCTGTACTCAAAACGGATAATTTATAATCTCTTGATCATGGAATAAGATAGAATAAAGGCTGGTGAAGGATAACTGAACACCAAGTAGAATAACAGAACACAAGACACACAACCAAGTTAAAAGAGTAAATGGTACGCCACTCTGTTAGATGCCAAGTAAATGTCTGTATAGAAAGATAAATCCAGAGGCATCTGGGTGGCTCAGCTGCTTAAGGATCTGCCTTATGCTCAGATCATGATTTTGGGGTCCCATGTCAAGCCCCATGTCGGGCTCCCTGCTCAGCAGGGAATCTGCTTCTCCCTTTCCCTCTGCTCCTTCCCCTCCCTCACTCGTGCTTTCTCTCTCTCTCAAAAAAATCAACAAAAAATCTTTAAAAAAATCCTACTCATACTTAAGGTCAGATTATTTTTGACAAGGGAGCCAAGAAAATTCAATGAAGAATGAACATTTTTTTTTTTTAAACAAATGGTACGAGGTCAACTGGTCAACACATGCATGGGGGCATGTGCGTGCACACACCCGCACACACCCACATGCACACGTATATAAGGTGGCCCCAACACATCATACACACAAATTTAGCTGAAAATAGACCAAAGACCTAAACATTAGAGCAAAAACTAAAAAATGCTTAGAAGAAAATGTAGGAATAAAGTTCATGGTGTGGAATTTAGCAATAGTTTCTTTTTTTATAGACAATTTTTAAAAATTTAAATTCAATTAGCCAAGGTATGGTACATCATTAGTTTTTGATATAATGTTCAATGATTCATTAGTTCAGGTAGTAATAGTTTCTTAATTATGAAATGAAAAGCACAGACAATAAGAAAAACTGTGCTAGGTTTTATCCAAATTAAAAACTTTTGTGCATCAAAGGATATTACCAAGAGAGTAAAAAGAAAATGCATAAAATGGAAGAAAATATTAGCAAATCATACATCTGATAAATATCTAATATCTGCAATGTATTAAAAAAAACTCTCACAACTCCACAAAAAGACAAACAACTCTATTAAAAAATGGCTAAAGGATCTGAATGGGCATCTCTCAAATCGATATACAAATGTCCAATGCACATGAAAAGATGATCAAAATCATTGATCATTAGGGAAATGAAATCAAAACCATCGAGATACCACTTCAGATCCTCTGGGATGGCACGATCAAAACCAGACAAAAACAAATGCTGATGAAAATGTGAAGAAATTGGAAACCTCCAAAATTAAAATGGTACAGTCACTTTGGAAAACAATTTGGCAGTTCCTCAGTAGGTGAAACACTACATGGCCATCTGATCAGCAACTCCACTTTTGGGCACACACCCCAAAGGACTGAGAAAAGTTGTACTGGGGTACAAGAACTTGTACCTGAATGTTAGCACTCTTTACAATAACCCAAAAGTGCAATGAGTAGAGAAACAGAATATGTTATAATAGATAATGGAATATCATTCAGTCTTCGAAAAAGAACAAAGTACTGATATATGCTATAATATGTACGAATCTTGAACACACTATGCTAGGTGAAAGAAGCCAGACATAAAAAGCTAATATATACTTCCATTTACATGAATTAGCCAGAATAGGCACATCCAGAGAAAGAGAAAGAAGATTTTTCAGGGCCAGGGGCAAGGTAGAAAGTGACTCTTTAATGGTTACTGGGTTTCCTCTGGGGTGATGAAAAAGTTCTTCAACTAGACAGTGATAATACTTGTTTAACATTGTGAATGAACATTCAGTGTTACCTAATTGTACACTTTAAGATGGTTAACTGGTAAATGTTATGTGCTCTATATTTTAACACAACTAAAATAATGTAAAAATGGTAACCTATTTTTCTTATCTCTATCTAAACTACAAACTACATAAGAAAGTTTAGTGTTAATTTCTGCCATTAACTCTGATAAGCTATAAGGTGATCTCTAAATGTAAAATAAATGATTTCTAAGACTCTACCTGTGACCTATTTCAAGAATTATTTGAGAAAATAAATATATGGAACAAATTTGAATAGTAATTCAGAATTTTTCAAAATGATGTCCAATAGTAGCCACCTCGCACTCCTGAGAGAAAAGGAAAGTGAGCATTTACTTATTTTTTTCCCCCAAAACACTTGTACAAGAAGAACATAAACATATTTTTTTTTAGTAAATAAGAAAAAGCCTGTGATTAATGAAATAAGGAGGATAATTATTTAGTCAGATCAATGGTCTTATAATCTCAGTTCAGTAATTACACTGTTTTTTTTTTTTAACATTTATTTATTTATTGGGGCAAATGGGTGGCTCAGTTGGTTAAGCTTCTGCCTTTAGCTCAGGTCACGATCTGAGGGTACTTCACATGGGGCTTCCTGCTCAGTGGGGAGTCTACTTCTCCCCCTCCCTCTGACCCTCCGCTTCCTCCTGCTCATGCTCTCTCTCTTGCTCTCAAATAAATAAATAAATAAATAATTTTAAAAATATTTATTTATTTATTTGAGAGGGGAGGGGAAGAGGGAGAGGGAAAGAGAGAATCTCAGGCAGACTCCACACTGAGCACAGAGCCTGATGCAGGGCTCCATCTCATTAGCCTGAGATCAGGACCTAAGCCAAAACCAAGAGTCAGACATGTAACTGGCTGTTGATATCCTCGGGAAAAATTCTGAAATGATTACAATAGGAATGTCATTGATTCACAGTATCTTCTAGCAGAGGACCCTCGGTGTGATGCCCCCCAGCTTACACGACTTCACAACAAGCTGTGTCCCTTCCTCTCCTTCCCTTCAAGATAAATAATGTGTTTTTATCTTAAACATATTTCCAAGTATTAAAAATTTTGTAAATTATCTTCCAGGCTTCCTACTATAAAGAGTAAGTGATAGAATATTTGAACTAGAAGTATCATTTAGTGATTCATGAACATTACTAATCATTTAAAAAAAAAAACAAATTGAGAGATTTTAAGTGTATTTTATTTTACATAACATCACAGCCAATTAGCAGCAGAGCTGGGCCCTGGGGTACCAGGCATTGAGTTTAGTTTTTGTTTTTGTTTTTTTTCTTACCTTGTATTTCCCCCATTATTGCTACTACTGCTCACTAATAAGTCTTCATTTCTTTTAGGTTGAAAATCACTTTAACATAAAATACCTTACGTAATTTTTATGAGTGTTTTTACCTAGGGTCATTGAAAAAAGCCACTCTGGAAAGATGATATTTGGCTTTGGTTCCAAATCATGGGAAAGAGGTAGCTATGCAAATATTTTGAGGAAAGGGAGTCTCAAGATGAAAAGAGAGTAAGTAACTGCTGAGGGAATGAACTTTAGATATCTCATACTGAAGGTCATTGTAGCTAGAGCATGGTGGAGTGGGGGAAACAGGAGAGAAGGTTAGACAGGCAAGCAGAAGGTGCAAATCCTATAGGCCAGGGGGAGGAGTTTGGTTTAGTTTTAACCACAATAAAAAGCCATGGGAAATTATAATCAGGGACATTATATCTCTGATAAAGACTTAAAAACATTAATCTATAGATGTCTGTTCTATGGAGGATGAGAGGAGAGACGATGGCACCTTTGAATAGGATTGTTACAGTGGAGATGCATGGGGGTAAAATGGTCAAATCTAAGGTATACTTTGGAGATGGAGTGAGAGTCCTTATTGAAAGACTGGGTATGGATCTTGAAAGGGATGAATAAATGATGACTCCTTGATTTGCAGACTGAAAATCTAGGTGGATGTTGTTGACACAGATTTAGAAAATGACATCAGTAGTTATGTTTTGGCCACATGAAAGTGGAGTACCAACTATACATCCCAGTGCAGAGTGAAAGAGTCAGCTGGACACACCATCTTTGCAGCTTAGGGGTAAGAAGTGAGAGGAGATGTAAATTTAGATGCTGTAAGTGCATTTCCTTAAATCTGGCAATTAAATTAGATCACTTATGGGAAAAGGAGAATAGGGAAGATCACCAGGGACTACTCTTTATGGAATTCTAACATTTAGAAGTCTGTAAGAAAGAGAAAAAGAAACCAGAAAAGGAAACTGGAAAAGAGTGCTCATTAAGGTAGAAAACTCCTTCAGAGAACTTGCAGAAGTCTATGAAGAGTTTCGAAGAAGGGAACAGGGCACTGTGTCAAGTGCTGCTCAGACATCATGCGGGATGAAATGGAGAATTAACTATTATGTTTGCCAACATGTGGATCATAAGGGCTGTACCACAGTGAGTTTGAAAGCAAAAATAGAGACAAAGGAAGAAAGGTTATCAGATGAGGAGGCGGAGACAATTTTTTTGAAAACGTTTAGCTGTGCATGGGTCAGGGAAATGAGGCACTTGCTGGAGTAAGAAGTGCACAAGCAAAGGCATATGAAGGTATGCAACTTACTGGTGTGCATTATTGCTCACAAAAACTCTGCAAAATATATATATTTTTTCTCACAGTTTAAAAGCGAAGAATTTGTGGCTCAGTGACTTGGCTGAAGCCCTATTTACTATAACAAGAGTTTTATTTCCAAAAATTTAATTTTAAATATAGTATCATTTCCCCCAAATCAGTGCTTTTTGTATATAACTGAAAGAAATCATGCTAGTAAAATGCATTTTTAAAAGATGCTTTAGATATAGGACTTTTGAGAGTCGCAGAAATTCTCCACCTGTGTGTATATTCCTCATAAGAAGAAATAAATGAACACAGCTGTAAGGTGAAAGAATTGGGCACTGTCTTTGAATGGTTTTGTTTTTGTCACCTGGCAATGAAGGACTAAAGCATAATTACTCAGTCCCAGTGTGCTTAAGTGTGTGCTGAGTCATTAACATGACCAATTGATTGCATCTGTCCACTTTTCATAGAAGAGAGATGACCAGGGGTCCATCAGAATAGTGTGCCTTCTTTCCACAGGGTAGAAGAGATAGGCTCAGCATTGACATTCTGGTCCCAATTATACCTTCTTCGGCATCTGGGTAACATTACATAAATAATTCTTACAAATTCATTTTCAACAGAGGAGGTATGCCTCAGTTTCAGATCAAAGTGATCAAGGAGTGGATATACATTCATCGTGGTTTCCCATGTGCCATGCACCTGATGCTTGTAGAGAAATCTAATGTCTTAGAAGTAGATACTCCCTTATAATGGAAAAAGTCTGGGTGCCAGGATGTCCCTTGGAAGGATACTTACAAGGATCACTAGTCTTTACTTTATTATGAACTGGAAATAAACAACTACTCTTATTAAACCACTGAAATTGGGAGATTTAAGCTTTCCATCAGCTACAGTTACTTTGATTAATACATACTGCTTGCTCTAAAACCCTCTGTACCAAATTCTGAGAACTGGAGAGTCATAAATAGTTTGGGACTATTTGGACATGGTGCTGTGTTCAAAAACAAAAATGTCCTGCTCCCACGAGGATGGAAGCCTTTATAAATTCTACTTGTGATTTTTGCTACCTTCTGGGTGTCACAGAGAAGAACTATCAGAGTGCGGTTAAAAAACAGATGAAATAAAAATTATCCTAGCTGACAACCACACCGTTACTGATAGGTGCCAGGCAGTTGTCCTCTCTGACTTTGAAAGAACAGCTCAATGAAGAAATATTCCTCTAAAAATAGAAATTGATAAAATTAAGTGGGGTTTTTTTGGCTTTTTTTTTTTTTTTTTTTTTTACTATCTCTAAACTCTCTGGCTGACATCATTTCATTTGTGCATACTGATCTTGGCCAAGAATGATACACATTATCCCCTTTAAAATTTTAAAATACAGAGGTAGTAGATTTTTTGCAAGGGTTAAGAAACACAGCAACGTTATTGGAGATAGACAGACAGATGTGAAGATAGGGATGCATATATGTATGTGTGTAATTGTTGTATTATGTACCTATATCTTCATATTTTTGTCAAGGAATTCTCTATTGGTGTCTTCATTTCAGATCTTAATCTAGACATTGGCATAAAGATGATCCTTCCCTAAGAGAGCCCAATTTACTCTCATACAATTTTACCTAAAATAGGGAAATGATGAACTATTGGTTAATAAAATCTTATATATGCAGAGAAATTTTAAGGGCAGAAGGGGAGAGGGCTTGAAACAGGATTGAGACTCAGTGAGACAATTCTACGTAGAGCAGGTACATTCCCCCATTTCAGGCACACAGATTCTTTTCGGAGGAAAAGGAGGTAGTAGAAAAACATACCCTCTCCCCTACTGTGCTTTCTGTATTTTCAGACAAAAGCAGCACTTTACATCTTAGATTTTAACTGCAATGCAAGTGTGCAGAGGGATACCATCTGTTGCCGGTGCTAGTATGCATATTTTTCTACTCCTGGTATAAAATTGAGGAAGTCAATTATTTAAAAAGTACCAACTTAAGGACCATCTACTTTGTTTCGCTTAGCGAGTTCCAAACAGAGAAGTATGCAGTAAATCCCAAAAGTAATCCCAAAGTAAAAGCATCACTTACTGGTTTTTTTTTCAATGTACACATTGCTTATAATGTCAGCCCTAGAATAGGCAGCATAGTGTTTCTCCAAATGCTTGATTTGAAAGATGACAAAAGAATTCCATGAGCAGTCAAATCTCAGTTCAATCCTTCCTATTCTCAGGGCCTCGGAGCACTACGCGCTCTCTCTCAGAAATGGAGCAATTATAATTCTTTGCTCCTCTGTTGTATAACATTGAGACCATATGCAGGTTCCCGACCCTATGTTATACAACGCAGCATATATTTTTTGTTCCTGCATTAAATACTGGAACAAGCCAAAATATCTTAGCTTCTTGCTCTGGGAAGTACCTCATCGCAGAAGATAAGACTATTTGTGAATTAACAACTCTGTAATTCAGCAGTTTCCTCATCAGGAGTCACTCCAGAATTCTCACTTCCCTTTGCCAAAACGAAGTTATCATGTCATAAACTCCGTTCAAACTTGGCCAGGTTTTTTTGCTGTGCAAAACCCACTTTAAAAGCACCCAACCCAGTTCTTAACACTTCATGATATCCTACCTTAATTTCCAGTTTTGAAATACTAGTCAGATGCAGTAATATGTTTGTGTTCTTCCTTCAGAAATCAAAAATTCAGTTTTGCTTTTTTTTTCTGGTAGTCCTTTTTAGAGTCCACAGTAGTTAACCTTATGTTAGAAAATGGGAATATTTTGCTCATGTCAAGGACTTTTTGAGAACTGTTTCCCATTCAGACAGAAGGCTATGAAGCCGTACTTTTTAATTTTAGCTTTTGTTTTTTATATTAACCTACTCCTGGTGTTATATCTGATTGGACCAAAAATGGTCTAAAAATATTTTCTGAAGATTTATTTAAATTTCTAGGTGTATATCTGCTTCTCTTTCTCCTTCCTCTGAAATCTTGATCCTATTCTTAGCTTCTACAGGACAAGCATGTTTCCTTTGAGTTTCCTCAAACTCCAGACACAATACATTAATGTGTATGCAAGATTAATCAAGATTTTACATGATGCATTACTGCAAACTAAAGTTGAGTATTAGACACTCTTGTCCTTCCAAGTCTGTTAGTCAAATCAGCAAGTGGTGACAGAGTTTCTACGAGCTTTAGTTTCTCAACCACTTGTCAGACAGTGACATTGTATCCATCAAAACTCAGATCATCAGCCTATATTCTTTCTCCATCATTATTCACAGAAATTTCTCTACTCACCTCTATCCAACCTAAGATTGGCCTAAAAGGACATCTTTCGTGAATTACCCTTTAGTGATCCACGCAACTGGAGAATTTTTCCTCCTTGTTCCATTAATTGAAAGGGTGTGGTCTAGCGAGTTACTCTCTCCCTAATATAAATGATGATATCCTTTTCAAAAGGCAGACACATTTAGCGTCAGTTTTGATTTTTGATATTTCCCCAACCAGAGCTGGCTACGCAGTTTGGGGCTGGGGGCAGGGGATATTGTAAATTGAAAACATGAGGCCCCTTGGTCAAAAAACGAGGAATAAGTCCGACACAAAAGGCCACTTACTGTACGATTTCATTTCCTGAAATAACCATTATAGGAAAATAAGAGACAGAAAGTAGATTAGGGGTTGCCAGAGATAAGGGGGAGGTAAAGGGGCAACTGCTTAATTCTCATTTGGCGTGATGAACACGTTCTGGAACTAGATAGTGATGGTATTTGCTCAACATGGTGAACGTACTTAGTATCACCAAATTCTACACTTTAAAATGGCTCAAATGGCAAATTTTATATTATGTGTATCTTATCTTAATAAAAGTAAATTTAAAAAAAGCAGGGATTGTGTGCTGATAATTACTCCCATTAAAATTCTCTACTGGCAAAATAGAAAGCTTCTTCCTTCAGCACTTTCAACTTTCCCTGTTTTTAAAATTTTTTTAATTTTATTTTAATCTCAGTATAGTTAACCCACAGTGTTATATTAGCTTCCAGTGTATAATACAGTGGTTCAGCTTTTCATGCTTTAAATTTGCTTATTAATATCATTTTAAATAACTAAAAATTAAAATTTAAGTTGTTAGCATACATTTTTCCATTTATCTTTATAATTTACAATGCCAGCTTTCAAAAATTATTTTTATTAACATATAATGTATTATTTGCCCTGGGGGTACAGGTCTGTGAATCATCAGGCTTAGACATTTCATAGCACTCACCATAGCACATACCCTCCCCAATGTCCATAACCCAGCCACTCTCTCCCTAACCCCTACTCCCCAGCAACCCTCAGTTTGTTTTGTGAAAGATTAAGAGTCTCTTATGGTTTGTCTCCCTCCCGATCCCATCTTGTTTCATTTCACGATGCCAGTTTTAAGTGCAAATACAAGTGCACTTAACTCCTGTGTGGGAACTAACTCAAATATTACCACTTACCAAATATCATCAATATTACACAATTAGTATTTCATAGTTCATACAAGTGTATGTATCATTCTTATCAGAGCAGTAGAAATACTGCACAAACTCAATTGTTTTCATTTCACTCGATACGTGTGCTCCATATTTTGCTTACTGAGTACACAAAGACTGAAAACAAAACAAGAGCTATGGGTTGCCCCATAAGTGATTATATAATACTGGGAAGTAACACTAATAAAAAGGGATGTGATAAGTTAGCTTGCTTTTTATGTTTATAGAACGCTATTCTCTGTTTTCAGCATTTGAAGCAGAAGGAAAATGCAGTGTCTCTAGGCTTTCAGAGTCCTCATGTTTTGATTTGTAGACAAAACATGCAGACTTTAGACTCACTTTGAGTTTCACTGAACCTTCCTATATTTGCATTGTGTCTATCTCCTTTGTTTAACAACCAGTTTCCATTGTTCCAGCCATTTCATTTACAAAGCACAAACCTAAAGACACAATTATTAAGAATTTCCAAGTGGTGGAAACAACCATACAACCAAGTACGGGGGCCCTTGTGAATGTGGGTCCTATGCAACTGGTAACATGTCCATGAAGTTAGCCTTGCATCAAACACATTAGTTTATATCTGATTCTAATTCCTAGTCTCTCCCATTAAAATTCTCTACTGACAAAAATGTACGTCCACTGTATTATAGTTCATATGGGATCAGGATACTCTGTCAATCAGGTTGAAGCATATGAAGCTGACAGCATTCAATCAACTTTTAATGTCAAGACAGTATATCCCCATGTTCAAGGCCATGGGTTTTTTCATTATGTATTTGTTTCCACCCAAACATTATTGGATTAATTAAGTTCTTTGTTAAGCTGCCTCATGGTGAGCTCAGAGCATTTAAGTTGGTGGACCTTCTGATTACCTGGTGTCCCCTAGAGACAAACACACTTATAGAAGTTGCTTGTCATTTAAGATTAAATTCCTAAACAATAAATGCTTCTTTTGAAGAGAAGTTATTTATTTGTTTGTTTAATCTACTTATGGCTTTTTTAAGTTACAAAATGTTTGGTTTTCCTTTTTCCTTATGGGAAAATACTCAAATTTCATATTCCCTGTATGTTTATTTTCTATGTTTTATTTCCTTGGATCCTTGATTGTACTTATCATCCCATGACAAGATTATTTCAATATCCTAGTTTGTCTTTTTGCTTCTAGTTTATATTAAATTCAATGTTTCGTCCACATTGTTGCCAAAGGGATTACTCAAAAATATTTATCTTATTTGAGTCACTCTCCTACTTCAAAATAATCTGATTTAGACTCTTATTGCCTGGTGCATAAACTTAGATTTGATGGGTGTAATTTACCTAGTGTATGAAATACACTATTGAAAAGGCTGAATTGGTCAAAGAGAGATTTACAAGACAAGTCAATCTCTACAGAGTCTCTAGACTCTAACTCTGGAGAAGGACATTGACTTAGCTAGCAGTCACTTCAATAATTTCATTTAAAAAGTCAGGGGGAAACTGTTACACTTAAAATTAGTGGTAAAAGAAATAGGACAAAAAAAGAGAAAATGGAAGAAACAAAATACTTTCCTTTTTGCCACCATAAATTTGAGCGTCACTAAAAATAGAAACTTATAACTAAGAAGATGGAAGTAATTAGTGAAGACTTCCTGGCATATACTTTTCTTTTGGCTGTAGCTACCCTTCCTTTTAGGATCCCCTCCTTGGAGAGAGAGTTAAAAGTCACAAAGGTATGAGGTAAATCATAATAAGAATCAGAGCCAAATATGATACACCTAGCATTACTTAGGTAAGATCTGTGCAGGATTTTGGAAAGGGACTGTACTTCAAATAAGGCATGACAAAAAACAATTTTTTTTTCTGAAAGATTTTATTTATTTATTTGACAGACAGAGATCACAAGTAGGCAGAGAGGTGGGCAGAGAGGAAAGGAAGCAGGTTCCCTGCTGAGCAGAGAGCCCCATGTGGGTCATGATCCCAGGACCCTGGGATCATGACTTGAGCTGAAGGCAGAGGCTTTAACCCACTGAGCTACCCAGGTGCCCACCAATTCAGTTTTGTACAAAAAGTTAATTTGAATCTTCCACCTCACCTAGTTCTAGGCTCTCAAGACTTATGGCTTTTCCTGTTGAATTTAGTTAAGTCAAATACAGGGAATAGATTATGCAGTTGTACATTTATGTTGAACCACCTGTTCCATTTATCAGTATTTCTGTCTGAAGGAAAAGTCAGGTAATCCAAGGACTGATAGATAGTAAGCAGAGGCTTCTTCTCCAAGATATCTTCATCATTTGGGATGGGACTGGAGAGGCTGCACAGACCAGCTTCTTACTTTGAACTCCTTGCTTTGCTACCTTCCAGAAATGTTGAACCTACTCAGAGCATGGTAGGGACAGAACGGGAAGCCAAGACAAACCAGACTTCTAACATTTTAAGACAGTTTCCTCTAATAGGAAACATCCATTTCTATTACTTTCCTCCTATTTTTTCATAATCTAAAAAGTTTCATTTCATCCTGTGAGATTAATGCAAGATCACTGTGAAATCTTATTAAGAAACCTCCTGTTGGAAGGAATTATCCCCTCTACTGCTCTATAATACTCTATGTGCTCCATACTTCTGTTACCACATTGATAGTGTTGTCCTATTGTATCTGCTCACCGGTGTCCAGTTGGTGTCCATTTCCGGATAAAATTCAAAGTCCTTACTATAGATGTGAAGGCTCTGCATGATGCGGTTTCCTGCTTATCACTCTGATCCTTCTTTCCAGTTTGCTCACGTGCAGGGTTTTGAAGGCACATTGATCTCTTTCTGTTATTCCAAGACTCTGCCTTACTGATCCCCTTCACTGAAAATCATTTCTCTAGATATATGATTGATTCATTCTTTTGTTTACCTCTTTAAATTGTCTTATCAGAGAGAGCTTTCTTTTGCCTAAAAGAGACTCTTTCCAATCATGTTCCTTTCCCTATGTTTACTATCTTTTAGTTTTTTTCATAGTATTTCTCTTCATTGATTTAAAAATACATATTTATTGTTTGATACTGTTGTCTATCCACCCACCAATACAATATCTACTTCATGAGAGAAAGGAATTTTTTGTTTACTGTGGGTATTCACCATCCAGGACATTTCCTGGAGCACAGCAGGTACTCAATAAATAGTTGCTGAGCAAATAAATATGTTCCAATCTCATCTAGCAAACTACAGATTCCATAAAGGCAAGGACTGTATCACATTTCCTCAATAACTGGGCCATTATCATCCATAGTCATGAACACATAATGAGTACTTATAATGAATGTTTTTCTTAGATTGTAAACCAAATATTACTCATAAATGTAATGTACATATGCCACAGATTTTGTGAGATGAAAGGATCTCACAAAAATAAAGAATAAACTAGTCGGCACAGAGTTTGTGCATTCGGTTTTTGGTGCTTCTCTTTTCTTCCTTGTCTCAGCCTCCCAAGCCCCCATGGACACAGTACGTCCTTATTTCAATTGTTGCCGTCTAACACTTGTAAGATTGTAAAATGCCTATTCCTAGTCACTCCTGTAGCTTTTAGGTATCTTGTCCATTACTACTTAAGAAACCAGCAAATTCACTGGTGGGCAGTGTGGCACGTGGGATGCTGCCCATACCTCAGTGAACTCAGCACCCCTTTTTTCCTGACATCTTGACTTAGAAGTTCCCTGCTGCCTTCACACAGACTTTTGTAATATATTTTAACATTTTACCTACCTTTTCTAGCTGTGTTAAGCGAGAGCATTTCTGAGTGCAAGCTATTTCTTCCTAACAAGACACGGAATGTAGATATTCTAGTACTTCCA
The DNA here is from genome assembly GCF_002288905.1 of Enhydra lutris kenyoni. Lineage (NCBI taxonomy): Eukaryota > Metazoa > Chordata > Mammalia > Carnivora > Mustelidae > Enhydra > Enhydra lutris. Next base: position 386,912 of record NW_019154154.1, on the reverse strand, counting down.
TTAAGCAAGTTTTACTATAGGTATGTGATTGAGTATAGGGTTTTTTTTTTCCCCTTTTTTTAGGATGAATTGAATTGCCCTATGATGACAACAAATCCATTAAAAAAAAAAGCATGGTTGATGATGATACTCTAAGAGTATGTAATTAAAAAAACATTTGGAATTGAGGTAAGTAATTCTATCCATTTTTAACACAATCACCTTTGTGTCTTGTAAGTTTTCAGTTAATATATATGGAGCAATGAGTGTATTAACAGAGTATTAGAAGGCTTCACAAAAACAATTAAAGAAATACTAAATACTAACTGTACTGAAATATGCAAAATTAAGCACCTACCAAACCCTGGCTATCAGACTAGAACTGAAATCACACTGACCTACCTTTTTATTCTTTGTCTTCCTGATTCTCCATACCAGGAACATTACACTATTATAAAAATAATAATGTAATGACAATCATTGATACAACTCTTCTAGTTAGAATCTATAAAATATTCAGTTTGATAACTGATGAAAAATGAGTATGAGATATAACTGAGGAAGATTATATAAGGCAAAATATGGGATGATAAGTCATCTATTCACACAGGTAAAAATATTAGTCTGTCATGAATTGACATCACTTAAGTTGTAAAAAATCAATAAAATACAAGCTTCAGCATTTTTATAGACGTTTCATTCTTGCACGCATTCATTCAGCCAATATTTGTTTAACTACAGAAGACATTTAGACAAAGGGGATTCAATAGAGACCATTTGCTTCTGTAGAAGCTAAGAATCTGTGCTGAAAACACAAATTAACTGGAGAATCACACAAACATATTATTGTAAATTGTGATACCCACTGGAAAGAGAAAAATGGTACACATTATTGTTGCCTTTCTGACAGCCATAACTCCTTCTTCCTTTTTAATGTAACTATACTTTAATGTGGTAAAAATCTCTTGCCACGTCTCCCTTCCTTCTTGCTGGGATGTTCTTGAGTAAGGATGTGAAGCTAGGAGTTTTCGCGTGTAACTTACCAAGGTGAAGAAGATAAGAAGCTGGGGATGGCAAGGAAAAAGTTTTATTCCTTGCCATTGTTGAGCCACTGGATTTACGTCTTACGTGAAATTGGTAGAATTAATACAACTATTTGCACAATACTCTGTTATCTGAAGTTAAACACATTTTATTGAAAGTAAGTAAAAAACAAAACGTTTTTCGAACTAATGTTTTAGGAAGGTTGTCAGGAAGCTAGATTTTATATTTCCAAAATCATTTTTCCCTTTTGTAATACTCTATGATTTATTGACTACTTAAAGTGTACCAGAATCACAAGTATTATTTCTAATTATTATAACACTTGAAGAGAGAGATATTTTTTTTTCTGATAAGGAAACAGATAAGTAAAAATTTTCAAGATTGCATAGTTAGTGAATGGTGGAGCCAGAATTCTAATGTATGTTTCAGTGATACCAAAGCCCAGAGTCTCCTGATAAATCTGGTAAATATCTCATCACTTGACACTTAATTGATTCACCTATTGACTTATTGTTAGGAATATAGAAAACCATGAACCTCAATTAATTTTGGCCATAGAATTAAAGGGGGACTAAAGAGCCTCAGATCACATACTCACAAACATATTTCTTGTTGTCATTTTTAAAAAAATATATATTTATTTATTTTTAGAGAAAGCACAAGCAGGGGGAGCAGCAGCCAGAGTGAGAAGCAGGCTCCTCACTGAGCAGGGGGGCCCTGGGATCACGATCTGAGCTGAAGGCAGACACTTATCTGACTGAGCTGCCCAGGTGTCCCCTCATGTTGGTTTTTAAGTTAGTGTACTTTCGAATAAACTTAAAGATAAATCCAAATATAACTCCTCAGGAAACTTTATGAAATCAGGATTAGTGTAGTAAATCCAAATACACTTTGCAACTTAGGAATTTTTTTTCTTTTCCTGAGTAGAATAGAATTCATCATAAATTTTTATCTTCTCGAAGAAGTCATAGGAAATTTACCAATATAAAATGGATACATTCAAATCTTATAAGTTCTTAGTACAAGAAAAAATATTTTAAAAAATTAAGTCATATATATATATATATATATATATATATACACACACACACACGTACATAATCACTAGAAGTAGCTCTCAATTACCTCCATGACTGTTCACATTCAACAATATCATATTAGCTAATTATTTTAAATGGGTATTTCATTCAAAGAGTTAGGTGTATATTAGAAAGAATTAAGGTTGACAGTAGGGCTGTGTCCTTTGTGCCAGAGTAAACATTACTTTTCATCTTTTCTATCATCACCCATAGGAATTTATGCTATCACTCTTAAAGGTTTTAAAAATAATTTTTAATGAAATTCTGATTTCTCTGCCTCACTAATACAACCTGTTAAAGCCAATAAGGCATTTTAGAACTGTTTAGGAATAAGTGAACTCAAGGGAACAATGTTTTCTAGGGAAATGATAATGGGATACAGAGCCTTTCATTTCTGGGTCAGTAGTTTGAAAGTAGCTCAGGTTGTAAGTGATGGAAAGTCATTACTGTTCAATGGCCTATGTGAAATTAGTTGGTGGTTTCAGTCCAGTTCCTAGTGAATAGGTGTTCACACCCCAATTGGCATTAATCGACACACATGTTGACAGTTTTATTATGAGGAAGGGCTACAAGCATTGCCAACCTAATTTTAGAGCACATCACACGTAATAGCATGGCTGAGAGAAGGTATGTCTCTAAGAATGTAGCCAGGATAAGAGTCTGAAAATTGTTTCTCCTCATAGGTTCCTTTGAAAGTTCTTTGGTGCTCAGAATTTTTACATGGGAAAGGTAACATTGATCTAGTCTAGCTCTAACATGGTTGCACATTCTTGGGATATGCTTTTTAAAATCCCTAATTATTGGAAACATCTGTCACAAAACCAGTAATTGTTACTTAGAATCCCTCCAAACACTAGTTCTTAATTTTCTTAAACCTGTTAAGTAATGATCGCCTGGCTAGATCCAGTAATCAATATTGTTTGTTTATCTAAATGATGGTGATGATAATCAACCAACTTTGGCAGTGAATAGAATGTACCTCATAGAGGTTTGGCAAAATCCTATGACTCAAATAGTAATAACATAGACTTTCTAATATAGGGAAGTTTGCACCTATCTATGTCTGATCTTTCCTAATTATTTGACAGGTATGTTGCCAGGGCTGAAAAGCCAATTAAATGAGAATCTCAGATATTCCATCAAGCAAGCAAATATGCACTGAACAGAGACACTGCTTACTGAATGTTTCATATGGAAGAAGTTGGATAGTATTATCTACTAGACATAATTCTATCGTCTCTCTCACATACACACCAACTAGAAAACAAACATGCATTTATTAAGTGCCTATTATTTTATTATTTTCCAGGAAGTTTATGCTTCTTCAATATGATAGTTCATTTAATAGTGACAAAGATCATGAGGACTTGTCATTAGTTCAATTTCTTAAGTGAGGAAAGAGTCTTAGAGAAATAGCCTATGTTCCAGTGGCTAAATCACATGGTCAGGTTTCATTTTGTTTCCTTGACTTCAAAATCTTTGTTTATTCCACTACATTAATATAGGAATCTGATTTCAAATTATGATTTAGGAGCCCATAAGCAAGTCATTTATATGCTTTTGGATTTTTTATATGTAAATAAGAGAGTTGAACTAGATGCATTTCCAAATCGCTATTAACTCAACTGTCATAAGATTCTGACAATGTTTTTTGGTTTGAGGACACAGACAATAATTGTAATCCTTAAAGAAGGTGTTCTAATTATGGTGTATCCTTTTTTTTTTTAAGATTTTATATATTAATTTGAGAGAGAGAGAAAGAAAGGGGGATGGGGAGAAGCAGAGAGGGAGGGAAAGAAATAAGCAGACTCTGTCCTGAGCATGAAGCCCAATAGTTATAAAACTATTAACTCTGTTCAGTTTATTCACCTATAAGTAAACACCAAAAAATACTGTATTACATCAAAAAACCTTTAAGCTCTTCTACTAAAATTGCCTATAGAGTCCATCAAATATTTCTTTAAGAATAATATTACTGAGAGATAACTTTCATCCATTGAGGATGTTTTTGGTTTGATGAGACAATAACCAGGTATGGTGAATTAAATAAAAATTTCCAGGTGAAACATACTATTTTTGATCAAGTTGACAAGTGACTAGAAGATAATATGAGTGATTTGTGTGTCTGTGACTTATAAACTAGCTCTGATGACAATTCTCGAGGAAGAAGACCAAAAAAATTTAAGTAGTGTTAGAATACTAAACAATGTCTGAAATCCTCTTGAGGTGGCTATTTTGAAAGAAGTTTTGATCTGTATTTCAGTTTTTACATGTTTACAGTTTTGTATATTTTGCATTTTTATTCAACAGTCCTATTAGGTATAGAAAGCAAATAAAATGCACCCAAACTAGACATATTAAAATCTGTTAATCACATACAACAAATCATGAGAATGAGCTTTTTAAACAATTCAGTTAATGGCTAACCAATATTACTACAACATAACAGTGTTCCCACTGTTAATAAAACCATGAGACCAGATCATCAAAACCTTAAATTTCTTGTTTTGTGCAGCACCCTAGACAAGATGATATCATCCTATGATCTCCAATTAGTATCTTTAATTTTTGTAACATTAGTAATACTTAGACTTATTTTGATGGTCAATTAAATATTGCATACGGGATTGTTCTGTCAAGTGGAAAAAAAGATATTGATATCTTAATTATGTCCATCGTCTCATTGTTATTTTTGGTGCTGTATCATCAGGTAGGCTGCTATTCAGCCAATAATAGGTAATCAATTTCAGAGGGGGGGTAAACAGTACATTTGCTGTCTCATGTAACAATAAACCCAAGGTATTCCAGCTTCAAGAATGACTTAGTGACTCAGTGATGTTATTGATAATCCATCTTTCTTCCATTTATCACCTTGCCATCCTGATGATGGTCTTACTTCTCTTTGCAAGATGGCTACATTATTTTCAAGCAACACATTCAAATCTAACCATGACCAGAGAGCTAGAAAATAATTTTCTCTTGCTGAAGAGTAAGGCTCCATTATTCAGAAGTTCCCTACTCCTAGGTAAATCTTTTCTCAGTCTTACAGGACATAGTGGGTGAAATGGCAAGACCAAACTAGAAACTGACAAGAGGACTAAGATAATCATAAGGTATTAGGCTAACTGATTTTTCTCAGAATTGGGAAAAGGTCAAATTCCCAGGCAGGTGACTATCTAAACTAAATCATGGCTCTTTAGAAAAGTAGTCAGCAATAGTTATCATATATGTCTACTGGTTCAGAGCTTTTGTTTTTGTCACTGGAAGATATTAAGCCCTTACCTTTGATTCCTAGAGCATGGGTGATCCAGTAGTTGTGTAACTGTAAAGTGTTTATACTTGTTACACATAAAAAAACTCCTATGTATTTGTAGTACAAGAGAGGCAAAATCCCTTCCTTCCTACCCCAACAACAGCCAAAGGGCAACACTGGACTCACATTTTTATACAGTCCTAATCTACTATCTATATTTGATTGACCAAGGCAATTTGAACTCTTACGAATTTTTAGAATAAATGCTAAATGCAAAATTTAGGCAGTTTTTACAAACACGTAAGTTGAATAACCACTATGTGATCATGGTATAGAACATTTTCTTCTCTCCACCCCTCCCACCCAGAGCTCTGTCAACCTCTGATCTAGTTTTTGCCATTTTAGTTATGCATTCTGTAGAATTGTGCAATCTCTTGTATCTGGCTTCTTTCATTTTCCATAATATTTATGTGATTATTATATTTAATGTTAATTTGTTCCTGTTATTGCTGAGTGTTGCAGTGTCACATATGTTAATCTCTTCATCATTTGATGGATACTTATTATGAATAAAATTACCCTGAATATTAAAGTTTACATCTTTCTGTGGACATATGCTTTCATTTCACTTGAAATGGGATTTTTGGATCAAAGGGGATATAAGGCAAATTTATGTTATCCTTTGTAAATATACATTTAGCTCTCTAAGAAACTACTCTTCAGCTGTCTAAAGTGTCTGTAGATATGAGGGACCCAGTTATTTTTCTCATGTGAAGTCACTGTTCAAATCATTTGCGCATTTTTATAGGACTGTTTTCTTACTATTGAGTTGTAACAGTTCTTTAAATATGTAGGAAAAAAGTCCTTATTAGGCATATGCATTTTTTAATAAAAGATTTTATTTATTTATTTGAAAGAGAGAGAGTCGGCAAGAGAGAGAGCATGAGCATGGGGTGGGGGGAGAAGCAGACTCCCCAGCTGAGCAGGATGTCTGATGTGGGACTTGAACCCATGACCCTGGGATCATGACTGGAGCCAAAGGCAGTTGCTTAACTGAGCCACCCAGGTGACTCAGACATACATATTTTGCATATTTTTTCCATAGTCTGTGCCTTGCCTTTGTGTTTGTTTTCTCTACAGTGTCTTCTGGAAATTAAAAGTTATTTTTTTCTTTTATACTTCTTGATTTTTTTGTGTGCATCCTATCTAAAAGAAATTATCTAACAAACATCATAAATATTTCCTCCTATGTTATATTCCAGGAAATTTATGGTTTTTACTCTTATATTTAAGATAATGTTGTATCACAAATTAGTATTGGTTTATGCTGTCAACGTTTAATTTTTATGTGTAGATGTTCAAATTTTCTAGCACCATATATTAAAAGAATATCCTTTCTCTACTGAATTCCCTTTGTGCCTTTGGTAAAAATTAACTGACTATATTCCTTAGGGCTATTTATAGCTCCTATTTTTTCCTATTCTTTCAACATCACACTATTACTTTGGGTAGTTTTTTACATTCTTTACAATAGTATAAGTAGAGAAAAATATCATCTATAAATAAAGACTTCTTCATTTCCAATATCTATGCCTCTTAAATGTTTTTCCTTGCATCATGGAAGTCTAAAGCCTCCAGTATAGTGTTGAATAAAAGTGGTGAGAGTGAAAACCCTTGCTTTTTTGAGCTTGTGCATTAAAACTTTCAGTGTCCCATTAAGCATAATATTAGTAGTAGATATTTTGTAGCTGTCCTTCCTCTGGTTAAGATATCTCTTTTATTCCTGGTTTGCTCAAAGTGTTTAATGTAAGGAGACTGAATTTTGTCAATACTGTATCTACACATTTAAATAACATTTTTGTGTGTTTATTCTAAGAATATAGTTAACATTAATTTGTACAGGTTAGCCTTGCATCACTAAGATAAATCCAAATTGTGTATGATATGTTAGACTTTTTATATATTGTTGGATTCAGTTTGCTAAAATTTTGCTTAGGATATATTGCTTAAGGTCATAAAGGGTATTAAGCTTATGGTTTCTTTTTCTTTTTCTCCCCCCCCCCAAGTATTTGCTGTTAATAAAAATTCTAAATGAGTGTGAAACCACTAACTGAGCTTCAGAAACCTTATGCAAAACTTGACAGATCTAAAGGAGAAATGAAAAAATCAATTACAGAGTTATATTTTAACAGGTCTCCTTTAGTAATAGATTTTTAAAAAGTAGAAGTAAATAGGAATATAGAAAATTCAAACAACCTTATTAATAGTTTTGACCTGACATTTTAAAACATTTCACCAAATAATAACAGAATATACATTATTTTCAAACACTCAAAGAAATCTGGCAAAATAGACCACATTTCAGGTGACAATACCAGCTTCAATAAATTTAAAAGACTGAGATGAACATATTAGGTCATTGATTATATGAAATTAAAATTAGAAAAGTCTGTGGCAGAAAGATACCTAAAAAATTCCTAAATATTTGGACATTAGACAACCTACTTCTGAACAGGATATTGATCAAAGAAGATATAACACGTTAAATAAAAGAAATTATATTTAACTAAATGAAAATGAAAACACAATATATCAGTATTTATGGGATGGAGTTTCAACAGTAACCAGAGGGAAACGTATCCTATTAAATGTTTCTATTAGTAGGTAAAATCTCAAATGGATGATATAAGCTTCTGCCTAAATAAACTAAACACAACAATAATTAAACAAAGCAAATTGAACTAATTTAAACTTACAGCTACTGGAAAAAGGGAAGTAAAGACAAGAGCAGAAATACGTAACTCTGAAAACAGAAGCACAATTAAAAATAAATACATGAAACCAAAAGCTAATATTTGGAAGAGATTTTTTAAAAAAATTATATTAAGGAGAAAGAGGGAGAGAGAGAGAAAACACAGATTACTAGTATCCAAAATAAGTGGGGACATAAATGTCCATAAGTGGACAGTTTCCATAGGCATTCGACATATATTTACATAGCATTAAGAGAACTTTGCGCCCATACCTTCTAAGATGGAATAGCTAGATTCCTCGAAAGATTGCAACTGCCAAATTCATTCAAGGGGAAATTGTTAGCCTGAATAATCTGCAACTATTAGAAAAATTGTATTCACAGGTAAAATTTTCCTATAAATTGTCCAGTTGCATACACCTCACAATAAATATTAATTATCATAACTACTCATTTTTCGTTCAGCTATTTCCTAAGTTTTTAAGTTTGGACAATCCTCCACCTACAGTGGTTTGACTTATGATTTTTTGACTTTACTCTGGTGCAAGGGCACATACTTCAAATTTTGAATTTTCATATTTTCTCAGGCTAGTGATTTGTGGTCTGATATTCTCTTCAGTGATGGGCATTTTTCACTTTCAGTACAGTATTCCATAAATCATGTGAGATATTCAACACTTTATTATAAAATAGGCTGTGTTAGATGATTTTGCCCAACTGTAGGTTAATGTAAGTGTTTTGAACACATTTAAGGTAGTCTAGATCAACCTACGATGTTTTGTAGGTTATGTGTATTCAATGTATTTTTGACTTAATGACATTCCAACTTACTATGGGTTTACTGGAATGTAACCTTACTGTAAGTTGAAAAAGATCTGTATATTTTAATTCAGAGACAATAAAATTTACCTAATTTGCCAATATGTTTTTAAAGAAACTTTATTTTTTATTTTTCTAAAAAGATTTTTTTTATTTGACAGACAGATATCACAAGTAGGCAGAGAGGCAGGCAGATAGAGAGGAAGGGAAGCAGGCTCCCTGCTGAGCAGAGAGCCAGAAGTGGGGCTTGATCCCAGGACCCTGGGATCATGACCCTAGCCAAAGGCAGAGGCTTTAACCCACTGAGCCACCCAGGCGCCCCCAATATTATTTGTTTAAGGGTACTGTGAGTTTATCAATTATCGTCCCTAACCTTGTTAGCTCAAAAACAGTAACAGTACCTTTATTCATTTAATATGACATAGATTATATTTCAATTATTTGTAATATTAAAACTTTTTTCACATATTATCTTTATCTCCTCATAATGCTAAATATTGACCTTGTCTTTTTTTCAAAACATGATTTTTGATCTCATTTACTGTACTATATACCATATAGAGCAAAACAAAGCACTTCTTTGTAAATTGGCATATCTATTTATGTCAATTGGTATATCTAATAGTTCCCCAAATTCCTTCCTTTTCACCACTAAATATCCTTAAAAATTTATATGAATAATGAAGATTTAACAGAATAGTCTTTCTACTGTTACAGAATGAAACTGGAATATAAAACATGATAAATGCATGAGAACTTGTTCAAAATATGGCTATATTGCTATAGACATATTGGACAGTGTAATTCAATAACAACTCTGGAAAAGGCATGTTTAAACTTTACTAAGTAGTGTTTTTGAAAAGAAACAAATCTGCCTTTAAATTTGATTGAAAAATGCTTAACTACTCAATTTCTTCAACTACCTTTGTTTGCATATAATTTAGTTCCACTGCTTTGTGACTGTACATTTGCATTTAAATAGATTCATCTTCAAATGATGTGCAACATACAATACAAATATGGGAGTGTGAGGCTATTTTGTAAAAGAAATTTTTACTGACCTGATAGTCCAAAATGCTATTAAGCCCTCTTTGACATTTTAAAAATTGTACAATGAATTTTATTACACCTATAACTCACAATGAAATTACAATTTGGAATGATTTCTCAATGTGTGTCTTGAATCTGACTCTTTTGTCATTTTTCACCTCATTCTAATGCAGATTGACAAAATGAATGTCTGAGCCACTTCCTTAACCTTGAGTCTGGGTAGGGGCCTATGGAACTTAAGATAACTCAAATGGCATTATATACTTTTATTGATTTTTCCTTCTGAGTAGCAGTGTCTAATTGACTTCTAATACTGGCAAGCAAAATTCTCTCACATTATATATGATGAGGGTATTAAAGCTACACTCACTAAAGTATTAATAATATTTTAGAATTAAAGCATAGATAACAATAAGATCTTAGGTACTTATTCATATCTAAACCCTCACATTTTACATGCATATGCCATAAATTACTTGTACCTGACTAGTTTCCCTGCCAGAAAGCTAGCTTAAAAGGCTAGTACATAATACATTATATGAAGGCTTTTAGAATATTCTTGATTTCAAGTATCATTTTCTTTTTTTAAAATTTTTTACTTTTTTGAAAGATTTTATTTATTTATCTGACAGAGAGAGGCACAGCAAGAGAGGGAACATGAGCAGGGAAGGGACAGTGGGAGAGGGAGAAGAAGTCTTCCTGCCAAGCAAGGAGCCTGGTGTGGAGCTTGATCCCAGGATCCTGGGATCATGACCTGAGCTGAAGGCAGATACTTAATGACTGAGCTACCAAGGCACCCCAGTTTTCTTTTATTTTTTCTTTAAGTCTCACCTTAAGTGCCATTTGTATAACAATTTAATTTTGTGCCTAGTATTCACTTTCTAACTTTTTTTAAAGAAAATATTTATTTATTTAAGAGAGATAACGAGTGTGTCAGCAGGATGGGGGGTACAGGGAGAGGGAGAGAATCTGCTAAGCATGGAACTGCAGGGCTCAATCAGGACCCTGAGATCATGACCTGAGCCAAAATCAAGAGTTGGCTGCGTAACTGACTGAGCCACCCAGGCATCCCCAGCTTCTAATTTTTAAATATTTTATTATTTGACTATCTCACTGGAGTAGGAACTACATGAATATATTATACTCAATGCAGTTGAATTTATTCATTAGGAAACCACCTCTTTCTGATAGATCTTTCTTTCTGTCTTTTTGAACAGTCTTTCCTTTGATGGACACTGATTTCTACGAAAGGTAGTGGTAGGCAATAGAACTTAGATATAACCTTATCTGGGGAATCTCAACCTCATGACCAGAGAAATTAATTAATTAATGTAGGCTTCAATTAAATGAATTCAAACTTGAGTGAAGCCTAAGAAGTAATTCCCATATGGAGTTCTCTTTCAACTTCAGAAATAAATGAACAAGAACTGGTGGTAATCACCCTCTGACCCAAAGGAGAGAACCTGCCTAGTAGGAAGGCCAATACCTAGAAAACTGAAAATGGAAATGAACAAAAAGGACTCCCATCCTTCATATCAAAAGCATGTTGAATCAAACTATACCTGAAGATGTGCTCTGGAAATGTATATTAACATCCTTCAAGAAAATGATAATTTGCTTAAACTACATGGGATTGGTATTATCCTTCACATGCTAATAATTTCATAATTTACATATTTTTCAAAGGAGATTAAGCAGTGGTATGCTGATATATATTTAACAGCCTGATCTTCAAAAATAGGTCTGCGTTTGTAATGTTTGCTGCTACCATCATGCTGTCATTGGACATGGAGTTAGAAAGAGATTCACACAACCAGCTGTCACAAATCAGTGGGAGCCACTCGAGCCATACCATTGAGGCTAAGCTGTAGCTATATCACTAAAAGCTCCTTAATTTCAAAAATAAAGTGTGTTTGTGTGGGGGGATGCTAGATAAGATTGTAATAAAATGGTAAAAAAAATATTTGAAATATAATATCTAAGGGTTTATCTTCATAATTTACATGTTATGATTTGAATTATGGAGAGTAAAGAGATTTATCTTAGCAGGGTATCATGAATGAAGTGTGGACCATGGGCTGTAAAAGTAGTAAGGCAGAGGCAGATACATGATGAAGCAAATTAAGCTTAATTACTTAGAGCCTTCATTTCCACAGGTCTCTTCCTGGATAGGAGAATGACACATGTATGCACATTATCCTATGTTTTTATAAAACTGCAAAAGTTAGAATATTTAGCCTGGGTCATTTAAGACCCTTGTCTTTTGCAACTTCCATTTTCCTATTCTTTATGTGTGGAATGCACTGAGCAACTATACATGTTTTCAGGTTCAGCTAAAATCCAAGTATATGAGGGGGTAATGGGCATGTAGAAGGGACAAAAGAGGGTGGTTGGTGCTGGCTATGTGAGAATCAGTAGCATACACATGTTCCTTGAATTCATGAAAAAGCCCAACAATCCAAGAAATATGTAAAAATTAACAATGACAAAAATTAAAATACTGGAAATTGCATCACTGAAGCAGTATGGAAAATGAAACCAGGAAAACAAACTATAAAAATGGATAGAAAACCCTACAGTGGTATGGAAGTTACTGGAGGTCTGAGTTTTAAGAGGCAGATTGACAGGATGACCTCATAAGAGAAGAGAAATGAAACATTTATATCTGGTTAATAAGAAATTAATAAAAATTTATAGACAGAGTTTGACAGAGTTCTAGGAAAAGAAACCAGATGGACATAAGACAAAGAAAAAATAGTAAGCGCTGCTCTGGAGAAAAGTAGCAACACTTTCAAAATATTTGGGTGAGATGTAGAAATGTAATGGCTCTGAGATGATCCCCAAGGTTTAATATTAGATTTGTATATTCTACACATACACTCAAGAATTTATCTATTCAGGGGCGCCTGGGTGGCTCAGTGGGTTAAAGCCTCTGCCTTCGGCTCGGGTCATGGTCCCAGGGTCCTGGGATTGAGCCCCACATCGGGCTCTCTGCTTGGCAGGGAGCCTGCTTCCTCCTCTCTCTCTCTGCCTGCCTCTCTGCCTACCTGTGATCTCTATCTGTCAAAAAAAAAAAAAAAAAAAAAAAAAAAAAAAAAAAAAAAAAAAAAAGAATTTATCTATTCAATTACCTTGTACATGTATGTATACACTATAATGTGTATGATTACTTCATCTCTAGGCACAAATCAAGGCAATACTAATTAAAATATTATTAAAATTCTCACATCTAAGAGAATAAACACTTAAAGATGGACTAAATAAGCAAGCACTCATCTAATGTTTGAGTTTCCTCTTTAGCTTTTTACAAAATTTTATTTTGCTAGAGTACATTTATTTTCTTGAAGGAGATGAAAAACGAAATGAAAATCAGAGGGTAAATTAGCAATTCCTAATTGTTCAAGCCTAATGAAAGCTTTGTAGGTCAGATAGTTTTAGAAAACTTTTTGCAAAGCTAAATTGACCCAAACCCCCATGGTCTACTTAGCCTATGAACAATTTTTCTTCCAAAACTTAATACTTCCAAAATAGTATTACTTGGTGCTTATTTATTAATATCTATTTCTCCATAACAGCCTTTGTAAGAAATATTATGTATCACTTTTCAATGTTTCCCAATTTTGTTACTTCTGAAAAAAAATTTTAGATACATTTTTGCCACATTTACACAATATAGAAGAAGACTGTTTTGAGGTTGTGAGCATTTTTCTTCATAAAGGATGTGACAAGGAACAGTTTTAGTCAGTCTTATCTTCCACGGATACAGGGCCAGCACATTGGGGATGGTACATTTTTTATTATTTCCATTACAGCCACTGTCAGTTTGGGAAATATTAATTTTGCCTAAATACACAGCTTGCACATTTTGAATCATCATTTCTGGAAATAACAAAAACACAGTATCAGGCTTAATGTTATGTTGCATATTATCTGAAAATGGAGTACTCTACCAATGGAATTCTGTTGGTTCCAAACTTGTAAAGTATAGACAGTGCATTTTCTCACTTTGTAAACTGAATACATCAAGACTCTTACACTACAGGGTACGAGAGGCCGTGGAAGACACTTCACTAGAATTAGAAAGCTTCACTCTCTAGGGGACTGAAATGACAACCAGAAAGATAGGAAACTCTGACAATCTCACAACTAGGAGGCTGCACTGAACAGTTAGATGCTAGAATCCAACAGTTTGGCCTGAGCTTGAATCTCTCTGTTGCTATTGGCTGCCGACAAATTATATAACTCCTATAAAGTGAAGATGGCATTGTAATGTCCTGCAATCTTTTACTGTTTAGTGTGAAAGTCAAATCAAATAATAAATATAAGTAAAGTGTTTGGTATTTTACCTGGTACATTATTATTAATTAGTATTTACTATTACAATTGTCTGAAGTAAAGGGACATGAAGAAGATAAATGGATTCTGGGACTGGAGTAAGAAAGAAAAAAATTTGCTTAAATACTTGTAGTATTCTACACAAGACTGTGGGATATCTAGAAATTTGGGAAGACCTGGTACACAATAGTGAAGACATCTCTAACATTCATTCAGGAACATCAACAAAGCCTGAGTAGTAACTGTTGAGATAAATGTTTAGATTAAATTTTACCTGGAATGGTTTAGTGCTTTTTTTGAGCCTACCATTGAATGCTTGATTGCTTGATAACTAACTCCATTTTTTCTAATCCATTTAAAAGTTTTTTTTGTTGTTGTTGTTTTTGTTTGTTTGTTTGTTTTCAAGAAAGGAAGTAGGGGGTTGGTTCAGAGAGAAAATGTTAATCAGGCTCCACACCCAGCCCGGACTCAGATGCAGGGCTTGATCCCACAACCCTGGGATCATGACCTGAGCTGAAATCAAGTCAGATGTTTAACTGACTGAGCCACCCAGGAAGCCCTCCAATTCACTTAACTAAATGCACTTAAGTCAAAAGTTTTTGTGAGGATTTAAGGATGCTAAATAATGAGATATTAGAAGTGCTATAGGAGCTAGAATTTTAAAGATAATATTTATAATTACTACCAACAAAAGTCCTTAGGACCTGTACATATTCTCTGAAAATCAGTCTTGCAAAATATCTTGGGTCCAAGAAATAGATGATCAACCTTAAACCAATCTTAAATCACTGTTTAAAAATGACAGACCTCATTAAGTATGTGTATTTTTGCATTTTTCTATATTGAGAAAAATGCAGCTTAACCTAGTGATTTGCTTACAAATTCATCTGAGATAAACAATCTCTCTGAAGCCAATTAAATTGTCCCCCAAAATTTTTTTTGAAGATTTTATCCATTCATTTGAGAGAGAGAGAGAGAACGCCAGTGAGAAAGCACAAGCAGGGGGAGTGACAGAGGGAGAGGGAGAAGCAGACTCCCTGCCGAGCAGGGACCCAACGTGGGGCTTGAACTCAGGACCCCGAGATCATGACCTGAGACAAAGGCAGACATAACTGACTGATCCACCCAGGTGCTCCTGTTCAAAATTTTTTAATTGATAATTCCATTTCCTTAATTTTCTCATTTTTAATATGATAGATGTCAGTAGCAAATACTGAACTTTTGTGAGAACTAGATGACAAAATGCAGATGTCACAGTGCCTGATAAATAGCAAGTCAAGTGAATCTGAGTTATTCTTATTACTGGAAGTATTGGTATAAATACTAAGCTGTGAGATTCTAGAAACTTTACCTATATAACTAGTCCATTTTGTAAGTATGCATGTTTTCTATAACTGCTTCAGTAAAGAAAGAAGAGAGGAGGCCAAAAAAAGTAACAGGAGACAAAAATATCTAAACACTTTTGCATCTTAGTTCCTTTCCTAAGTAGAGACATTTAGAATGTTCAGTCTCTTAAAATTGTTTACCTGCCATGGATTTCACACCAAATTTGACTTACATGTGAGGGATATTTTATTTAACTATGAAAAATACCCAAAATATAATTTTGTTATAATATTTGAACTTCAAATAGAAAGCTGAATTTGAATTCACTGTACTAGGCAAATAACATAAACATTTTCCTTCCACATAACATTTTTCAACTAAATCTAATACCTTGAATCTCATGAATCTTGGTCTTTATATAAACTGTCATTTTGTATCCCCACACAAACTTTCTAGTATCCGTAGCATCATACCAAACTAACAAAAGATTATGATATACTCTCATTTCTTTCCACCTAAGAGAATTTTGTTGGGATGGTATAAAATATTTCAGAAAACTTTGAAGCAAAAGCAAAATATTCCAAATGATTTATTTCTCTCTCCAGCTCCCAGCATCCCCATCTGAGTTTTTTACCTATTGCCTAAATATATATATTCTCTTCAGTCTTCAATGAAATATTCTGATGAAGACTTGATCAATGCACATTTGAAATTTTGAGAACTTTTCTTTACCCCAGGTTTTTCTACAGGTTCAGAAATAATTATCTATATAAATATCAACTTGTATTTGTCTCCTTGTTTTTCTGACAATATCCACTCTTTCTAGGATGCAAATTTACCTACCTTCTGTGTAAATCATGTGTTGCTGACTTGCTGGTCCTAAGATTAATGCTTCCAAAATGAAAGTGAATAATTCTATATTCCTTACCTCACTGGAATATAGACTGTAGGTCTTTTATGTGGGAAATATTAACTAGGAGATGTCTGTCCCAGTCAGCCTTTCTTCCTGAATTTCATGGCCTTTTTTCCTTTCTGACAATTCCACAGTGCTCATACCCTTCCAGCTCCCTAAATTGGGGAGATCTGTATTTAATCTACTAATCAAATATATTAACTAATCCATCTGAATCCATCTGAATGTTCTTTCTTCACAGATAAATGAAGAACATTCACATCCTCTATTGTATCAAGGACCAAATGGAAGTACCTAACTGCAGAATTTCATAAAATGTGAACTATAGCAGGGAAGGTATTTTGGAGATGTATTATTGATAAAATATCCATCCCCTTTTTATAATTAAAGTCTCTACCATAAAAAGTATAGATCTCATCTATACCAAAAAATTGTATAACATAATAAACAGGGCCCAGTCATCATGAAGTATCTGGGTTCAGTTTCCATTTAATCCACTTAACCAAGTAACTTTAACGATACTGTTTATCTCAGCCTTAGCTCTCTTTATAAAAACCAGCTGAAGTGTGCCCATGTGGCTCAGTAGGTTAAGCGTCTGACTCTTGGTCTCCACTCAGATTACGATGTCAAGCCCTACATTGGGTTCAGTGTGGAGTCTGCTTGGGATTCTCTGCTCTCCCCCCTCTTCACCCTCCCAAATAAATAAATAAAATCTTTAAAAAATTAGTTGAAGATCAAACGACAATGGATATCAGATACTTAGAATTATGTTGCATGAATAAATAATAACAGCCACCTCAAAGAGAAGGATAATGGAAATGATGACATGACAATGATCATGATGTTTCTTTTCATCACTTCTTATCCCCCTCCACTCCTAATTGTCTATGATCAGTTTAAGCTGTTAAATCTTGAATACCTGTTAACTTTTCTATAGTTATTCTCTGTGTCATCTAAGTTCCTCAGGGCTTACTTGTATTTTTTTTTATTATTTTTTTTTATGTTCACAGAGGCGTCATCAAATCTTCAGAAAAATAAGGCAATTCACACAAAAGAATATATATATATATATATATGTATGTATGTAAAATGGAATTATATATAAATAAAATTGCATCAGCTTTAGGTTACTATGCCTGTATGCATAGGAATGATAGATGTTCCACTAATTTATTCAATATGTATTTTTTTGAATTTGTTATTGGGCACTGAGTAAATGCTATGTATTTTGCTGTACTTGAAAGCATTAAGTTGCTGAAAACCTGTGCATGACAATTTATTTTGTCTTCTAACTCTCCTGCAAACCTAAACTTTGAATATAGATTGCTATAAAAATATAGGATATTTTATGGGCTCCAACACAACCTTGTAGTTGGAGTTTCTTAGAAGAAACTATTCCAATATTTCTACCCCAAATATGAAGTTGCTCTAGAAAAGTACCATGATTGCAATATCCAGGCTTCCCTCAAAGAAAATTATAGAAGTTTTCTACCTCAAAAAGCAGTGCACAACCTGATTTTTCCGACTGAAAAATACTTCCTCTTAATAGATGTAGTATCTGCTTCCCTAGACCTACTGATGTGAAGTATTAGTTCTGCTTCCTAGAGCTCTACAGTACGAGTCTAATCCATCTTCCACATGACAGCCCTTCACATATTTGAAGACAGCTTGCACTGCCCTGATAAGTCCTTAATCTATATATTCCTGTGGTTCAACTATATTTTTGTTAACTCCAGTCATTCCTTCTTGACTTCCTATGTGGTTATTCTCTGTCATACTTCAGCCTAACTTCATCAGTGCTTAGTTTCAAGATACTCTTCCCCTGGAATAATCCTCAAAATGAATGAACATAACATCAAACAGGAGTTATTAAAATGTTGGGAAGAAATTCAAACCTCAAATATCACTTCTTGATGCTTTAGTTATCAATTGCTATGTGATAAATGGTTCCAAACTTTATGGCATTACACAATAATCATCTTACCACGTTTATGGTTCTGTGAATGGGAAACTCAGAGAGAGCATGATAGGGATGGGTTATCTCTGCTTCAGGATACCTGAAGCCTCTGCGGGGGGGTGGGGGTGGGGATTAAACAGCCTCATGAGACAAATGAATGGGGCCTGAAATCCTTTGGAGGCTTCTTGACTAACATATCTATGCCTGCTCTGGGATGACTCAAAGACCTTGAGGAGTCTGGAGCACCTACATGTGTTCTCTTCATGTGGCTTGAACTTCTTATAGAGCCTTGCAAGCTCTTTCTTAAAGGGAGGAATCAGAGATAGAATGTGCCAGAAAAACTAGGCAGAAGCTAAAAAGCTTCTTCTGACCCTCTCCAAAGATATGCAGGTTCACTCTGACTACTTCCCATGAATTATAAGTTTCTAAGTAAAGCCCAGGTTTGAATGGAGGGTCACTGGACTCTCCTGATAGACAAGTGGCAAGACCACATGGCAGAGGACCATGTGGGACAGCAGATACTATGAGCGTCATCTTTGGACGATTGAATCTGCTCCAGTACGCCCTCTGGCCAAGACTCACATCCCTTCTCATGCAAAATATCCACCTCTGAAGACCCTAAACATCTCATCCCAGACAGTAAGAAAAAGTTCAGGACCCCACCATCTACTCTGGACCAGGTACAGAGGAGTCTTTTCCAGCTCAGTTTTTCTCAAGTGGCTTATCTCCATTTAAATGCTTGTAAACTAAAGAGATCATATCTCTGTCCTATAAACTGAGGATACAATGTTGAATCAGGTGTGAAATCATTATAATAGGCATTGCCATAGAAAGGGGGGACACTCAATGAGGGGCATTTGAGTGGCTCAGACAGTTAAGCATCTGATTCTTGATTTCAGCTCAAGTCATAATCTCACAGGTTGTGGGATGAAGCCCTGGGTGGGCTCTGCATTGCGCAGTCTGTTGAAAATTCTCTCCCTCTGCTCCTTCCCCCACTCACAAGCATTCATGCATGCATTCTCTCTCTAAAATAAATAAATCTTATTAAAAAAAAAAAAAAAAGATGGGCACCTGGGTGGCTCAGTTGTTAAGTGTCTGCATTTAGCTCAGGTCATGATCCCAGGGTCCTGGGATCCAACCCCGCATCAGCCTTCCTGCTCAGTGGGAAGCCAGCTTCTCCCTCTCCCACTCCCCCTGCTTGTGTTCCCTCTCTCGCTGTATCCCTGTCTGTCAAATAAGTAACTAAAATCTTAAAAAAAAAAAAAAAATAATAGGAAAAGAAATGGTAGGGGGTCAATGAAAGATACAGAGCAACCACTGCTCCATACTAATTTTGCAGTCTTACTGGATATGTGTTGCTAATTCCAGAGGCCTCTTTATTTTGCATTGCTTTTTACACTTGTAGTCCAAGCTGTTAAAATTCTTTAAAAAAAAACCCAAAAAACCCTCTAGCTTCCTTATGTACCAATTTATAATCCGCCCATTAAAAGAAAGCCATATGCACCAATTTCTTTTACAAATTCTTTCAACTTTGGACTTCCTATGAGACAGCTGTGGGACATCATCAGTAAGACTTAATAGAAGCCTACTTTTTACCAGAGAGTACCTCAGAGGCACACTCTAAATAACCTTAGTAAACCTCCGTCTATCTTAAAGAGTCTGTGAGGCATCACTTAAAATTTTTTTGGAGACTTTAACAAAGAGATTTTCAATCACACCCTTGGCTTTCTCTTTACTCTGAGGCCACATTTTCCTGACAACCTTGTAGATCTAATTATTTGCCCTGAGTCCTTTTACTATTTTGAAATACTTTTGCATTCTGAAGAGGCTGGGAATAAAAAAATAGGTTTTTTTCCCCCAAACTTCAGCAACTCTTCTCTTTTATAAACTTTTTCTAAAGTTTTCTTGAAAACTGAATAATTCCTTTTTAGCTGATTTCTATTTGTATTTTATCATACATAACTAAAAGAAATCTGGTGATGCTTAAAAAACTCAACATAGATGGGGTGCCTGGGTGGCTCAGTGGGTTAAAGCCTCTGCCTTCGGCTCAAGTCATGATCCCAGAGTCCTGGGATTGAGCCCCGCATCGGGCTCTCTGCTCAGCAGGGAGTCTGCTTCCTCCTCTCTCTCTCTGCCTGCCTCTCTGCCTACTTGTGATCTCTGTCTGTCAAATAAATAAATAAAATCTTAAAAAAAAAAAAAAAAACTCAACATGGAAATATCCTTAGCACATTCATGTAATTTGTTAGAGATATTTTCCATTTTCCATGTTACCACAGTATGACCAAATTTTCTGCCACAACATAACAAGGATCCTCTCTCTTCTGACGGAGTAATATTTTTTTCACTTTCCTTTATGCCTTCACTGATAACATATTCAAAGGCCTGCCAGGCTTATACCTGTGACCTACCCCCAAACCAATGCCAGGGTGTTATAAGGAATTGATAAATTGTTGAACACTACCTTGAGACTGATGATGTTCTAGATGTTGGCTAATTGAATTAAAAAAAAAAAGAATGCCAGGTGTTTTCAGTTTTGTTACATTGATGCCATATTTTGAGACATGAAATTCTACTTCAATTATCCCTTGCTGCACAACAAACTACCCCAAATTACTGGTGTAAAATAAAATCTTTTTTATGCTGATTTTGTGAATCAGGAATTTGGACAAGAATCAGGAATTTGTACAAGAGAGACAGTTTGCTTTCCTGCATCATGTCTGGGGACTCAATTGAGAAGAAACAAAGGTCAGGATGACTTAAATGACTATAGGCTAGAATTCCTCCCTCCCTTTCTCCCTCCCTTCCTTCCTTCTCTTTCTTTCTTCCTGATTTTATTTATTCATGAAAGAGAGAGAAAGAGCAAGAAAAAGCACAGACAGGGGAAGGGGCAGAGGGAGAAGCAGAGAGCAATGCCATGAGAGTCTATGCTAGGACTCTGGGATCACAACCTGAGCCAAAGGCAGATGCTTAACTGACTGAGCTACCCAGGTGTCCCATAGAATTTCTGAATAAAAAAAAAAAAAAAAAAAGATTTATTTCTTTGAGAAAGAGAAAGGGAGGGGTAGAGGGAGTGGGAGAGAGAGAATCATTCAGTGGACTCTCTGCTGAGCATGGAGCCCAATGCGGGGCTCTGTCCCAGAACCCTGAGATCATGACCCCCAAATCGAGTTGGATGCTTAACAAACTGAGTCACCCAGGCACCCTTCTGAAGGCTTTTTCATGCATCTGGCGGATAGGCAGGGATGACTAAAAGCTATGCTCACTGAAGGTTGTAGATTGGAACATTTGCACATTATTTCTTCATGTGGCCTGAGCTTCTCAGTTCATGGCAGCTGAATTTTAAGGACTTTGGGGAGTGAACAGGGAGAGAGCAAGTGATTTCAGAAACTAAGGCAGAATTGTATAACACAGAAGTCAGCTGGTGTCACTCTAGCCTCATTTTATTGATTATAAGTGAGTCACTACAGCCAGTCCAGATTTAAGGGTTTTGGCTGCAGGTTTTGATTAGGTGAACAGGAAGGTCACAATGCTAGAGAAGAGTTCATAGGGTGATGGTATTGTAGCCATCTTTGTAAAATAAAATCTGCTACATCTGGTAATTATTAATATGTGCCTTATTTCCAATCTGGCTACTGTATATTATTTGGGGAAAAAAATAAACCCATTCTTGAATTGACTTCATTATGAGATTCTTTTGAACACACTTTGGAATTTGAATTAGTACTCAAGTTATCTTTTGAATCAAACAACAGGTCCCATAAAAGAATGATGAAGGGCTCTATTACATCTATCTGATGAACAAAAATCACTTCCGTATAGCTCTTTCCATTTAATGTCTCCATATTAGATTCTATTTAAATGCATTTGGTATTAGCAGTGTGAACCTTGACCAAAGTATGAGATAACAAGTTTGCTTTTGGCACTGTCTACTTTTTGTGAGGGAGAAGGTCATGTGAAGGTAACCTGGATAAATTATGCAGGGTAATGACAAGAGTATGGGACATCTGGTCTCATGGTACAAATATAACTAGCTCCATCATATGGCCACTTCCCTAAAATGGCCCAAATACCCATTTGACCAAGACATCTGTGTGAACCAAAAAGCCCTACATGTTCAGAAAACCATGTGACCAGAACCCAGTCATTTAACCCCTAATTTTCTAGTTTACTCTAATACTTCTATCAAAAAAAATTCTTAAAATTTTCTGTCATCTCCAATCCATGGACTGTCACTCACTATCATCTACTCATGGTTTAATTACACAGTTACTATTCCACGGGTCTTTATCAGAACAGCACCTTTACAAACTCTCTTAGTCTTTATGGTTTCCCCACCTCTGTTACACTGACCTGGAAACACTTCAGTTATGGTTAAAAACAACTATCTTCCTACTCTGTCTGCCACTGATCAGTTTAATACTGCTGGGCGGGGGGGGGGGGGGGGGGGTGCGGAGACAATTTGTGAAATAAAATTTTATGCCCTGAATAGATTTGTTTGGCTTGATTAAAATCATGGCTATAACCAGAAGCCATGGGTTTCAAGCTTCAGTTAATTAAAATTCTACAGAGAAACTAAATAAACTGATGACTAAGTACTGTGATAATGTTGAACCCTGGGCTAGTTACTAACTTTCATTTGAAAGACAACAAAGAAAATGAATGAATATTCACATATCTGTTACCAAAGTTTTTAAACTTCATATGTTCTGCAACTTGTTACAATAAATCTCAGGTTCTACCTAAGTTTCTTGACCAAAGGAGACAAAGAATTTTCTTCCTACAAATTTAAATTTTTAAAAACATTGTTAGAACTGCTGATGCCTAATCTCTGAATGTTTAGAATAAAAATACTTCCTAGACTGTTTCAGAAGAAACTTGTTCATCCAGGGTTTTCATCTATATTTGGTACAGGAGGATGGTTTTACTGATAATAATTGACGATTGAGTATGACTTTATTGATCTAAACTAAAACACATAGCATTTCTAAATAGGTTAGAATCATATCTAAAGATAGCATTCCTTGCAAAAAAAAAAATGGTTTGCATTTAAAATAATAAATCAACAGTTGTCTTCTTACTCTATGTCTCAGCAGAATTCAAAGACTTACCAATCCCCCATATTGAAGTATTTTATTATTTTAGCTCTGATACAACTACATTTTGCTGGTTACCAGTTTTTTTATGTCTAGGTGTATACACTGTATTATTTTATTTCAATATAATATAATATCTGTATCTTGAGAAGATTAAAATTTATAACCTAAAATTAAATGAACTAGAGTGGAATTGATTAAAAGAGGTACATTCAAAGTTAAAGCATAAAGCAATTTCACTCACTCTCATCTGTACATCTTCCAACTGCTTTGTTGAATTATTATTCTCTCTCACTGTATAAAATATTGAGTAAATCCCTAAGCCTTCACAATCACACTGTAGTATTTAAGAATCCTGTCCAGTCCAATGACAAAACTTTATTCTCTCATTTGACTTAAAGCCATTCTCTTTCCAGGCAGCTTTGACCTAAATCTGTCAGAGCAGCTTCCATATCCTTTGTGTTCAGTTTCTTTCTTCTGTTTGCTTTACCTCCTCTTCTATATTTCAGTTGATTAGTAACTCTATCCCCAGACTTAGGGGCAGGGTAATGGGTTATAGGAAACAAGTGTAAAGTTACACAGTAAGTACAATCATAATATGACATCAGGACCACCTTTGTGTCAACTGCTGAAATAAAGTACTTTTGCTCATCAAAGAATATTACTGAAAACCATTTGTCCTTTAGCTCCCTGATAAAGATAAAGCTTCTTCCAATTAGATTTTTATGACTTGCTCTCTCAGCCTCTAGCTTTTTCTTCTTTAAGACTTTATTTATTTGAGGGAGGAAGGGAGAGAGTGCCCATGCACAAGCACAGCAGGAGGAGGGACAGAGGGACAAGCAGAGTCCCCTCTGAGAGTAGAGCTCAATGTAGAACTCGATCCCAGGACTCTGAGATCACTACCTGAGCCAAAGTCAGATGCTTAACCAACTGAGCCATCCAGGCACCCCTTAGCCTCTGTCTTCTGGATGTCTATACTAAACACACACTTTCTTTTGAGACCACTTTGTCCATGCTTCCTTCCACAAGGTTCAATGCTGGCCCAGAGGAAAGTGCCCTATAGGATTTGAGTTCTGTGCATTCCCCATGCAGCTCAGGTAACTCTCCTGCTACAGGCTATTAGAACCTGTACACATTTTCAGGCTTAAATCAGAAAATATTTCTTGTATCCCTAAAAATTTAAAGGTCACAAACAATATCTCTGAGTAGTTTTTTCAGCTTTACTTCACATAATTTGTCCATTAATAGCTCTCTCTCCAAATAAATTCCCAATTTGTATGTATGTATGTATGTATGTATTTATTTTTTTTACCATCACTCTCTTCTTCCAGCCATATAGGCTGGAGTTGGATAAATAACTAGTTTCACAGTATCATACTATGTTCTGCTTATGATCTAGCACCTAGTCTTGCTTAAGGGAGCCACTCCCCAAAGCAAAGAAACTCCAACATAACAGGGAAAGTTCCATTTGACATTGTGTTACAAAGAGTCAGCTCCTAAAGAGACCTTGAGAATTCTAGTACTAATTCTGTATTTCCAAAGAGGTCATGGAAAACTCAAGAAAGGTAAGATTAAGGGCCAATGTCTAATTTTAATTACTTTGATAACAATTTTTATATTTTTGATATTTTGCAGAGTACTTTATAATGAATCATATCTATATTAATCATTTTTTAAATTACTCATGCTATATATTATTACGAGAAGAAACTAGACTCACTTTTACAAAACCTATCACTAGATACTTAGGTAAGTTTAAAATTATTAAAAGTAGGTTATATATATCTATTTTTTGAAGACTTTATTGATTTGAGAGAGAGAAAAAACAGAGTGGGGGAGAGAGAGAGAAGTGGACTCCCCAACAAGCAAAAAGCCAGATATGGGGCTTGATCCCAGGACCTGACATCATGACCCGAGCTGAAGCTAGATGCTTAACCAACTGAGCCACCTAGGCACCCTAAAAATAGGTTATATTAAACCCACTCAAATAAGTTGATTAAAATGCAACTTCATATTTCTGAGCTATTTAAAGTCTTGCTAAATAGAAAAGACCCCCATAGGTATGAGTATCACTTTGGATTATCTCTTTCCTACAAACATTCAATAACTCCCCTTTGCTTATGACATTAACCTCACTAGTTCAGTGTCATAAGTGTTCCTTTTCTACAAGCTTTCTATTTTCTTCAATAAGCCTAGCTCACTTCACTTCCACACTCATTCTCTTTGCTCATCCATGTACTCTTGCGAATTAAGAAATTTATTATCCGATTCCCCAGGTATCTTCTTCCCCTAAATCCCTCCAGTTAAAGTCCTATGCCAAAAATGGTACTAACTTACTTAGATTTTGCTGTTTAGGTTAAATGCAAATGTGTATGTGAGGTTTACCTCAACTAGATTTTAAATTACCCAGTCCTAAACCCGTTTTTGTTTTTTCTTCAGTGCCTTGGATAGGAGGCTGTATAAACAGAGCAGGCTGGCAACACATTATGTTCATGATAATTTATTATGCAACAAATAAATATATATACTACTATAGAGTGGAGCTCTTAAATTTCACCAGAGAAAAACACAGTGATATGATTGTCAATGTAAGTGCTGCAGTAGCACACCATAGCCCGATTTATTTCTGTTTATGCATATACTTGATTTCTGATATGTCTACAAAGATATAAACTGATTTTTATGTGCCTTGGAATTTGTTTATATTTATTTATAAATAAAAATAAATATAAATTTAAAAATTAAAAATATATTTAGATAAATACAAATTTGTTTATATTTATATATTATATATAATATATGTATTATATATATCTATATATTTGTTTATATTTTAATCAGACACATGTACATAATATGTATGCATGTACTGGATAAGTTTGATGTATGTATCTCACATATGAAATATATATGTTGGTGTATGTATACAGAATTATACTACAGAATGTATATATCCTAGCCAATTGTCCCTTTTATGCCTTCAACTAACTGCAGTGATTAGCTAAGGCACTCCAGAAGAGGAGAGCTGCCAGGCTGACCTGGAAAATCATGAGTTAAATAAATGGGCACTGTGAAGTCCCTAAATTTTGGGGTAGTTCACTATGTATTTAAACAGCAGTAGTTGGGATTAGGTATTAATCCAAAGGATAGAAACACAGTGATTCAAAGGGGCAGCTGCACCCCAATGTTTACAACAGCAATGTCCACAATACCAAAATATGGCAAGAGCCCAGATGTCCAACAACAGATGAATGGAAAAGAAGATGTCATATATATATATATTTACATATATGTATATATACATACATACATAAATAATATTACTCATTCATAAAAGAGAAATCTTACCATTTTCAATGACATGGATGGACCTAGAGGGTATTATGCTAAGTGAAATAAGTGAACTGGAGAAAGACAATTATCATATGATTTCACTCATATGTGGAATTTAAGAAACAGATGGACATAGGGGAAGGGAGGGGAAAATAAAATAAGATGAAATCAGACAGGGAGACAAGCCATAATAGACTCTTAACTAAAGGAAACAAATTGAGGGTTGCTGGAGGGGAGATGGGTGGAGGGACAGGGTAACTGGGTGATGGGCATTAAGGAGGGCACTTGATGTAAAGAGCACTGGGTGTTATAAGCAACTGATGAATCACTAAGTTCTACTTAATTGATTTTAGATAAAAAACAGTAGTTAGATACAACTGCTTATTTATTGTGAATATAAAGATGAATTACATTATAATAATGTATTATGCTGATACATATATTTTAATTCAAAATAAATGGATCATGATCTCAATTTTACTAAATGCATATATGTCTGATGTCTTTGGAAACTTGAATTTTTCTTCTTGTTCATGAAATAGACCATAGATTGTGGTGGTAGACATATTGAGTTTGGATGGTTCCACAGAGAATAGCTATAAGATTAGAAACAATATATGCAGCTCTGCAAACAATAGCCAGCAAACAACATTCAGCCAATAGAGTAAAGGAGAGCAAGAATGAGAGCCCAGGGACTCACCACATCAGTGCTTCACATTCATTTTCCTAATGAGTTTGATGTGATAGATAAATGAAATACTTTACTTAGCAAAAATCATTTGAACTTTGTAACATTCTAAAGCTAATTTACATTTTTAACCTTTGTGTAAAAACAAATTTGAAAACCCAAGATTCCTATCCACAAGGTTACAGCACAGTCAGATCAAATGAAATGTTATAATAAAGTTCTTAATAATTTATGTCCCAAACATCTGATTTTTTTCTTAAATTATGAAAGGATTTCAAGCTAAGAAAGCTGTATGTATACATGTAAAAATAAGGAAGGTAATTCTATAAGTGTATTTCATAGCTATTATGAACTACTTTTTTTTCCCTTCAGACTATTTCATTCAAATGGCCACTGCTGGACTAAAAATGTAGGATGTTAAAATGAGGCATTTAGCTCAATACTATTTCACTGCATGTATATACCACATTTTCTTAACTCATTCATCTTTTGATGGTCACTTGTATTGTTTCCATATTTGTCTACTCTGAATAATGCTGCAATGAACATGAGGGGTGTAGATATCTCTTTGTGATGTTGATTTCAATTCTTTTGGATATATATCCCAAAGTGGTATTGCTATATCACATGGTTCTATTTTTTAGCTTTTTAAGGAATCTCTGTACTGTTTCCATAGCTGTACTATTTTACATTGCCATCAACATTCTTACAACGGTTCCAATTTCCCTACAACCTCACCAATACTTGTTATCTTTACTTTTTGTTTTGCTTTGTTTTTAAATTACAGTTGTCCTAATAGGCTTGAAATATTTCATTGTAGTTTTAATTTGAATTTCCCTGATAATGATGTTGACCATCTTTTCATATACATCTTGGCCATTTGTACATCATCTTTGGAGAAATATCAATTTGAGTCTTTTGCCCATTTTTTAATGGGGTTACCACAAAAAAGGGGGGCACAAGAAAATGCTGGGAAATGTTGGATAGGAATATCACCTTGACTGCTATGGTGGTAACTGTGTGCTTATTTCTGTCCATATTTATCAAATTGTATACATTGAATATATGCAGTTCTTTATTATTTATACTTCAATAAAGCTGTTAAAAAATAAAAGCTTTCAGAGAATAAAGCTAATGCCTGAGAAAAATAAGGTCGTATTTACCATTTGTCAGGCCCTGCTCTAAGCATTTTAAATACATGACATTAACTCTTGGTGGTTATAACTCTTGATACTGCACACCAACTCAATAAAATAGGTGCTATTATTGTGCATCATGAAACTGAACCAGAGGAAAGTACCACCATCGCTAGATAAAAAGTAGAGAAGAGACTCAAGTCCTGGCAGTCAATTCATTTCAAATTGATACCCAACTTCCTCTGCCTTGCCTGATGGACTGAGCTGGGAATTAGCTCTTTAAAATCAAATAACAAGTGAACTCAAGCAATAAGTAGTATTTGATTCCTTAAAATGACAATTAAGGTCAACAGAGTCTGATACAGGTTTCAGTCTTCCATTATGTTGGCCTCAGGAAGTTAGAATAAATTCAGCCAATGAGTTAGAAATTCACCAGAGGTTGGAAATTCATCTGCTTCATTCACGGTTTCTGAAGGCAGCAGACAACAGCCAAAACACACTCTCACATCTACAGTGAAATCTTTACCACAGCATCCCTGTGAGAAGGCATAGATGTCACCATTTTATAGCTAAATAAGTCAAAGCTCAGAGGGGATGAAAAATTTACTACAAGTCCCCTGTTTTAGGTAGATTTTCTCCTTTCAGTTGCACTGTTCTTTCCCATGTTGCACGTGTCTCTCTTCTCATTTTATGAACCGGCTAAAGGACTTGTACAATATCAGACCACCCAGCATATCCCCAGTCACCTTTCTCTTTTTTTACCCTGAAATTAGAGGCATGGAGCTCTGACTCTTGTTTTACGATTTAACTGTAAGCACAGGGCAAAATACAAGGTATGACGTTCATGTAAAATATTGATAAGTAAATTTACACGGATTGAAATTTCTCTTCTTCCTTTATAGATCAAACTACTTGCCTCGAAGCAGTATTACTCCTAATTATACTAATAAGAGTGATCAAATTAAATTCCTTTATATTAGCTCTGGAAATTGACTTTCCTTGTTTGCAATCACTGAAGTCCATAGAACTGATTTGGTCTCAATTCTCTGGAGCTTCTTGAAAATGACCTCTAGCTCTTCGTATAAATTAATTTTTTAAAATGCTTTTACATTTGGAGAACAGCGTTGACACCTCTAGGTCAAGGATAAAAGAAAATTAAACTTTTAACGTTTCAGATTTTCTTTTCTTCCTGTGGTTATTAGAACTTATAAATAAATGAATTTGTGTGAATAATTTTTTGTGAACAAATGAATCTTATTTTTTTTTAATGCAATCTAAAAGTGGCTTGAGTACTGCACATAAACATTAACAGAAACATTAAGGATGAATTAAAGTAAGTTCCGAGTGATAAAGCTTAGTGGTACTTTAGTCTAAAACAGCAAAGGCAGCGGTTTTATCTGCACAAGTCTACAATTTAATGACCAGAGATTTAATGAGAACACACCTCTCAAAAGTATGCAGGAAACAATTAGCCATAGTATAAGGCAGCATTTGAAAAGTAATACATGAAATATACAAAGCAAGTGAAACAGGAAGACAGAAGAAAGAAACACATTCTTTGGTGAAGGATGAAAGACTAGTTCATGGAAGGAGAACTGTAGCTTTGTTCAAGAGTAGACTGGAAGGACTGGAAAGAAAACTTAATTCAGGTAGAGGGAAGAGCATCAATATGGCACAAATGCCACAAAGTTCTTGGTAGAATAGGACAGTGCTTGATGTGTATTTGGTGTCCTTATATCTGGATTAAGATTACTCCACAGATTTTTTCAAATACCTGCCAAATCCAAGAAATGGAATTGACATAGTACAGACATGCATTGCATGGAAATGCTGTGGGTAGTTAAACCCATGTGGAAGCTGTGGGTAGTTAAACCTCTTTCAATCTTACTGTGAGCACTGTAGTTCCTGATGGTTAGCAGGCAGTAATTTTTTGGTCAATTTTTGTAATTTGTAAGAGGAACTAAAGTTTACCCTAAAACTAAATTTAGAGACAAATTCTAAGAAAAAACTAAAAACAAAACAGAGGCATAGAGTCAATGAGTCTACATTTAAAATTCTTAAGTGAAATCTCAAATAACCATTTAATCAAAAGTCTAATGTGGTAATTACCAGCGATCTAATCTATTCATTAAAGTGTCATCACTAATGACTAAACTTGTAAACACTGTGTTTGCCAAAGTTACAGACACATTCTTATTTTTAAAAATTTTATGACTGAGATATAAATTTCTTCATTTTGTTTTTTTCCATATTTAGTCTGAATGATGGCGATTTATTAAATGTGTTCAACTTTATTGATGTGCGTGACAGGGTTTCTGAATAGGGGTACTGGAAATGAACATTTTTCTTTTTACTGGGTACTGGAAATGAACATTTTTCTTTTTACTTTTCTTTTTACTGGAAATTAACATTTTCTTTTTTTAAGATTTTATTTACTTATTTGGGAAGAGAGAGAGCATGAGAGGGGGGAGGGTCAGAGTGAGAAGCAAACACCGCTTGAGCAGGGACCCCAGTGTGGGACTCAATCCTGGGACTCCAGGCTAATGACCTGAGCTGAAGGCAGTCACTTAACTAACTGAGCCACCCAGGTGCCCAATGTATCTCTATTTCAAAAGTCCAGTCATGTATTACTAAAACTTCTAGAATAAAACAATGTAGAGTTTTTTGTGTTCATATTCTACATGACGCTTGTTGGCAAATCAACTCATAAGAAGTACTTTAAAACCATCTTGGGGCGCTTGGGTGGCTCAGTGGGTTAAGTGTCCAACTCTTGATTACTGCTCAGGTCATGACTCAGGACTGTGGATGGAGCCCCATGTCAGACACTGCACTGGGCATGGAGCCTGGTTGAGATTCTCTCTGGCTCTCTGGCTCTGACCCTCTGCCTGCACTTTCTTTCTCTCAAATAAATAAATAAATCCTTTTCTTAAAAAGGTACTTCTTACTGTATTTGAAGGTAAGTGTTACAATAGTGACTTAACGCAAGATGTAAATGGGATGAGAAAATGTAGAGCTAGCTGCCAGAGGCATTGAGGTAAGGCATCCACTACCAAGGCAATGTCATTTGAAGGAAGGGAAGGCAAAAGAAGGATGGCAGTATTCCACCATTAGGAG
Organism: Enhydra lutris kenyoni; assembly: GCF_002288905.1. Lineage (NCBI taxonomy): Eukaryota > Metazoa > Chordata > Mammalia > Carnivora > Mustelidae > Enhydra > Enhydra lutris. The sequence goes on along the minus strand of NW_019154154.1, from coordinate 355,038 downwards.
AAAACACAAAGGCACAGAAGCATGGGCAGGCACTGGGAAAAGTAAGCAGTTTGGTGTACTAGTGTGCAGCGTATTTGAAGGAGCAGTTTGGAAAGAAAAGAAGACCTACAGAAAATTGAACATGGGACTGACAAACAATGAATTTTCTTAATACAATTAATGTTAATGTAAGATTGGGGGTATTTAATTTGGGAGTCAAGAAGAGGGATGCTTAGAGAAAAAATAGAGGAAAAAACCAGCAAGGAAGATATTGTAATATCTGAGTTGGAAGAGAAACTGAAGTTCTACATTCTCAAGCTCACTCTTTTATTTCAGATGTTAAAATATTAATTACTTACCACAATGATTACTTCAGGCTTCTTTATATGAGGCTTATATCTAATAATTCAAGTTTCAATCCTGCATTAGATTCTGGAAAAGCAAAGCAGTTAGGACAAAGTCCCTGACCTGGTAGAGCCCATGGAATCATGAGATACAAATAGGAATAGCGATGGCAATACAAAGCTTGGGGTTACAGCAAATATAAATTATAATTACAAGGGATAAAGAATTTTGAGGATTACTTCACAACTCATATTTTGAGATCTGTATCTTAAAGTATAACTGTGCTCACCCTCAAAATTGGTATAGCATTTTCTATGGCTTCAACTAATTTTATTAGTAACACTAATCTTTATAGAAATCATTGTTAATGATGCAAAACAAGTGATATATAGATTAGACTGCATATAGTCAAAGGAAGATATTGTTTTCTGGGGGGCATTGGAAAAATCATTTCTATATTTCTAATGTTTTTGTTAAATTTAAACATACATTTACCATCTTGGGGTAAGGTTAAAAAAAGTATGTGTATATATACACACACATGCACACAAATTATATATACATATGTATACTTTATATATGTACATTAGTATTATGGCAATATTAAACTTGTAGAGTCAAAAGGGAAGGGAGATAATATCAGGAGAGACCAAAAAAAAAAAAAAAAGCAAAAACAAAAACTAAGAGGAGAACAAAAAGAGTATAACAGAAGGCCACTCCTATGTCTGGACCCTGGTAGGTGCTTAATAAATGATAAATTAATTTAAAAACAGATGTTTGAGTTGATTTTTCAAAGTAATGTTTAAATCATTATTTTTCATTTTAAGTTTAGTTTATAAGAAAATTCTAATTTTTTATTTTGAAAAATTTAGTATTTTTTATTTTAACTTTTTTTAAGAGTCATTTACTTTCTCCAAAAGTTTATTGCTTTTCAAATTCAATATAGCTCTTACTAAAAAGATGAGTAGAATGAAAAGTTTAATATGTAAGTATAATAATTAAAATTATTTTCCAGAAATGTTTCCAAATCAATATTGAGTTAGAATTTTTAGGACAGAAAATTTTTTTTCATTTAAAAATAGTGATTAGTTTAAGAAAATGAGGATATAAATTGATATTTTAATTTATTATTTTTAATTCCTAGTAGTAAGTGAGCTGTACTGTCATTTACTGTTATTGCAACATGTACATGAAGAATGGCCACTGGATTACAACTGCTGAAAATGATCTAAAAATGACTGGATGAAAAAAAAATTTTGCTCTTTCAACTTCAGTACATGTGAATTTGATCTAGATTATTTATCTTCTGTTCTAAGACCTTCACAGAAAGTGTTGGGACTATGTAACACACAGCTTTGAAGTTCACAATTTCTATATCATATTGATTATTCATTTGAATAATTTGCCAAATAGGGGAATACAAGAAGTGAAAAAATGCAACTATAAGCTTGTCTCCCCTCCTACAGTTCTCCATGACTTTGCTTCTCCCCTAGGTATTTAAGAGTTCTTTTTCAGTATAATTCTAGTGTCTTATCTGGATCAGTTTAGATATAGACAAAACACACATATACGTAATATATGTATTTTTTCTGTTATTTGTGTACTTAATGAAGAAGCTCTTTCATTACTCTTCCCTCAGGTGTGTTATAAAAGTCCCAACTCCCCAAAAGCATTCACTGCCCACTTCTTTCCTCTAAGATCATTTTTTTCATCCAGCATCATCATTGCACTATGAAGCACTTCTACAGTCCTCTCCACTTCAGTGTAGCATCTGACAGAGGGTGCCACCACTCCCACATTCATTTTTGGAGATATAATTTTGACCAGAATGTGTAAAAAACAAAACAACTACTTATTTCTTAAAAGTATCTTTCAAAGATAAGGAATAGGGGTGCCTGGGTGGCTCAAGAGGTTAAGTGTCTGCCCTTGGCTCAGGTCATGACCCCAGGGTCTCAGAATCCAGCCCCGTTTGGGGCTCCCTGTTCAGCGGGGAGCCTGTTTCTGCCTCTCCCTCTGCCTACTGCTCCCCCTGCTTGTGCTCTCTCTGTCAAATAAAATATTATAATAAAACAAATATATTAAAAAAAGAAAGATATGGAATAAAATCGGTGGTACCAGGAACAAAAGAAAATAAGCACATTGTGGAGATTAATTGGATAACGCTATTATAAAAAGAATTGTCTGAATATTGTAGAGTCCATTTATGGGATTATTAAGTATAAAACTTAATAACCAGAGGGGACTTTCCCTAGAAAATGGTTAAAAAAAGAAGAGTATACTATCCCTATGAAAACAATAAGAAAATCGACCACAGCAGAGAGTTTCAAGAAATAGAAAGGATTTAACTTATGATAAAAGTGACACTTACCTCCCGGGAGACTGGATTATTCTGATAAGTGAGATTAGAGAAAAAATATAGCTAATTCTCCGGATAAAAATTAAATTATACTCTGTTTTACGTCATAAATTCCTAGTGGATTAGAAATCTAACAAAACAAAAATTAGGAGACTGATATTATCACTTTTAATTGGGAGATAAAGTAAGCAATTGTCCCACTGATTGTTGTAGGGAGGGAGCCATGTGATTAGCATGAGAAAGAATGAAAGGAGGCTTTAGGAATAGACACCAGCACCCATGGTCTTCAAATCTGATTAACCAGATTGATTTGAAATTTCCCGAAGTTTAACTTTCCCTTAGAATTTCATGCTTCGATTCTTGATGTATGATGTTTTTAGCCACAGCCTTAACATTCAGCTCAGCTGTGTAATTATTTCATTCTTTTGGGTTGCCATTGCAAAGGTATGATAACTGGTGTTTAACAGTATGTATTAGTAGTATCTCAAGCCTTATTAAATACCTACTTAGCATCATAAGACATCAGATATGGTAGCACTCTATATGTTAGTGCATCCATACACTCTATCATCTATCTATATATCCATCCATCCAACGATCCATCCATCCATCCATGTGGGCCTATTGAGATGAGGAAGTTCATCCAGTTACAGCTCAATTCAAATTCTAAGGAGTTAAAATACTCATTCCCCCTCCCCAAACTTATGCGGGAGAGTCCATAACTAAGTTTGCCTTAAAGGAAAAAGTCAATATTACAACTATATTATACTCAGTTTAATCTAAATAGTTCCACTTTAATCATTGTTCATCAATGTGAGTCTGACACTGTAAAGCAAACAATAATACATAAGGAAAAACTTCAAAGGCAAATGAAAAAGTAAAAAAAATAAATAAACTCTTTTTTTTGTCCTAAGGTTTTGTGCCTTGAGCTGTTCCTTTCAATTATTCAATAGAGGCATCATACATCCAGGAGGGAAATATATATATATACATGTATATATATGTGTGTGTGTGTATATATATATATATATATATATGTATATATGTGTGTATACACATACACCGTTTACTTAAAAAAAGTGATAGTATGAAAAAATATGTGGTAGTAGTGCCAGAAGTCAGAAATATGCTTTGAAATATTGGCATGGGTATGCATTTATGGAAAATGAAAGAAGTACCTCTGTAAGTCTATAGGTAAAATAGTATAGCTAAGTTGCATCTGGCAACTAAATTGAACTCCTTGGAAAAATCAAACCCAATACTACATAAAAATATTTTCATTGAAAGAGGCATTATGTTTTTGCATCTTCTCTGCATGTTGCATAATTTATAAATTGTGTCTTATGTTTGTGGTCAATATGATCTGCTTGAAGGACTGGTAGTTCTAATATTCTATACAGCAGCTACACAGTTTTGTGAAAAATCAATGCTACCGGCATTCAGGTCAAGTTGGAGCATCAAGTTCATGCTTTGATCACCCTCTCTGTACTAAACACATAGTAATGATTGATAAAATATTAAAAAAGAAAATCTAAAAGTCACTGCTGAGCTCAAATACAATATAAAAAAAAAAAATCTCTGTGAGCCAGAAATAGAACAAAAACACGCAATAACAAGCCAGGCTGAAGCTGCAGGCTTACTGAATTTTAGTGTAGAAGACAACACTGTTGGCTAGGAGCTTAATTTTACAGAATAAAAAGTGTTAAAATTGCTTCATGTAAAATGCTGACTCTGAACCACAGTGACTATTTGAAGCCAGTGAATGAAATTTGGTTCCCTACACCACAAACTTTGTGAATGGAGAAAAAACATATATAATAAAATAAACAAAATATCATCAGTCATGTGTGGATATGTAAATCCTAGTAAGCCTTCAAACATAGGAAGATGAGTAGGCAAATCCTGTGAATGGAGTTGAACCAAATCACTGGCTGTGTCCACGTCCAACCTTGCCAAACTGCTAATTTAATTGTAGGACAGGAAATCTAAACTTTACTAAAGATTTGGCCTGTAGGGTTAAATGAATAGAGGCAACTGAAACATTGTTACAAACTAATATATGACCTGAAAATGGCAGGAAGAGAGAATTCACACTTCAAATTCCCAAAATTCCAAACATTCCACTCAAGATAACAAAACACCTAAAATTAATCTAATGCAATGACACCCAACATATATAAATATATATATATATAGATATATATCTATATATATATATAAACTTTCTACCCGAAATGAACTTTGTAAGATTCTTACAAAGATTTTAATTATATTAAAATACTCAAAGAGAAATATGGGTATATTTAACAAAGAAGTATCTTTTAAAGAAAAGCAAACAAAAATAACATAAGAAAAAAGATTATATAGGAAAGCTTAAAAAAGAAGTAATTACTGAAATACATCATGTAGGGAAAATTCCAGACTGAATACATTTAATGAAAAGAACAGTGAATGGTAAAATAATATTGAGAAATTCACACAGTATGCAGCAGAGAGAAAAAAGGCAATTCGAATACAAATATGAACAAAGAGTTAAGAATGCTAGAGATACAGTGAAAAATTTATTTTTAAAAAATAGTTGTTACAGAAGAAAACAGGTAATAACAGAAAAAGTAGTAAAGTATTAAGAACAAAAGTATTTTTTAGGTTTGAGGTAAGATATAAGCTCCTATTTTGAAACTACACTCAGAGTAATTAATAATATAAATAAAAGAAAATCTAAGTCCATGAGCATTGTAATGAAACAGTAAAACATCAAAGAAAAATGAATGCTATGTAAAGCTACAAAATAAATGTATTTATGAAGAAACAGTTATAAAACTGATCTTAGATGTCTGACCTATAACAGTCAATTCCAGAAAACAGTATTATAGTATCTTCAGAACGCTCTAGAAATACAATGGATTCAGAAGTTTATACCCAGCTAAACAGTCATTTAGTAGCAAGAACAACATTCAGATACATTCAGAAAGCAAAAAATAGTTACCAGTGAATAATAGTGATTATTGGAATGTTAGTGAATAAGTTTTAGCACCTAAAGACCCTCACTAAAATGACTCCAAAGCAACCTTTATTGAGAAGTAAATTGAGAGTAAAAGTAAAAAAAAAAAGTAGGAGTAAATCCATAAAAAATGAAACATGTACATAAACTATATTAACAATGGTCTTCAAAAATATTAATTATATTATTGGGTCAAAAATAAAAGAATAACCTAAGATTTGAAGTAAAAATAAACCTAGTGGATAAGTGTTCAGTTGGCATTTAACTAAGGCTTTTGTCATAATCAAGACTATCCAAATACTGAATGATAGAGTAGACTCAGGAATTCCTAAAGTTTTGACATTTTTCAAGAATCAAGGGATTCTGAGAAGCTTGTCTATGACACGTCCAAATTAGATACAAATCTAGCCAAAGCCTGTATACAAGACTAGTCACCTGTACTTCATTTCTGAGACGGATATCTAAGTAGTAAGTAACTGACAGTGATGATACATACTATCACAAGAGAAAGGCAGATGGCCAGGATGTCCTAAGATGTTAAATGACTAGCTAGGTATTAAAGCTGAAGTGACTTCATAGCACAGCTTCTGCTTCAACATAAGCTAATTAGTACCAAACATTTCTGCTTTTGCTCTGAAGGCCTTTTCCAATTTAAAAGAGATGGCTGCAAAAAATATGCTGTATTCTTGGTAGAATAGCAGGGTAGAAGGAATGTAAGTCAAAGAACCAATGCAAGGTAATGTAGTTTGGTATCTCCCCAACATTTAAAACTGAAACTTAAAGAATAAGTAAAACTGAAATATGAAAAATGACCTTACAGGGTCATATGAGCCAGAAATCAAACAGTACTTGCCTTAAACTATAGTTAGCATTTTCTCAATTGTCCTGAGGATCAAATGGCATGAATGTGGAGTATAGTAGTTTTTGACTTGTAAATGCTCTTTGAAAAAAGGTAGTATCATTCTAGGCCCCAGATATTTCTCCTATTTATTTATTTATTTAATTTATTTTTAAAGATTTTGTTTATTTATTTGACAGAGAGAGAAAAAGAGTACAAGCAGGGGGAGCAGCAGACAGAAGGAGAAGCAGACTCTCTGATGAACGAGGAGCCCAATGTGGGACTCAGTCTCAGGACCCTGAGATCATGATCTGACCTAAAGCTTAAACAACTGAGCCACCCAGGTGTACCTCTTTCTCATAATTAAAAAATGCAATATCTAGTACACAGATGAGAATTGTCAGGCATGTATGGTTAAAAAAAAATTAGTGAGAAATACCAGAATTATATAGCAGAAACAGACTCACAGGAATCCTGATGTTGCAATGTTCAAAGAGACTGAAAAATGACTACAGCAACTATGTATAATGTGACAAAAGGTAGGTGAAAATGTCTAGAGAAACTGAAAATAAGACATGTGGCATAACAAATCTAAAAATGAAAAGATTTCAAACTACAAAAATTAAGAACTTGCAAAGATGAGGTTGACATAGGATTAAATACACGAGAAGAGAAAATTAGCAAACTGGGGTATAGGTCAGAAGAGGATTATCTAAGACAAAAAAATAAAAAATATATAGTTGATGATGAGATACATAAAGGATCAAGTGAGAAAGTCTAACACAAATGTGCCAGAGCAAGAGACAGAGAAAGAGGGACAGGACATTGAAAAGGAGGAAGAAGAAATATTGGGAGAGAGAGTGGCTGAATTTTTGTTTTTCTAATGAAATATCCCAAATCAAAGATTCAAGAAATGCTACAAATTATTCATAGGATAAATTTTAAAAATCCCTACCAAGACATAGAAGAGATAAACTAAAGTGTCAGGTCATGATCCCAGAGTCCTGGGATTGAGCCCTGCATAGGGCTCCCTGCTCAGGTGGGAGCCTGCTTCTCCTTTTCCCTCTGCCTAACCCCCTTGTGGTTTGTCTCTCTCTAAATAAATAAATAAAGTCTTTAAAAAAAGTTTTAAAATGGAATCAGGTGGGGGTAGCACATTACTTTTGTGAGGATGGTAATAATATTACAGAGACCTCTCTGCGAGATGGAAGTCAGCAAACAACAGAAAGATGCCTTCACTCTAATGAGAGGAATGAACCGTTTTGTAGAAGTTGAGACTCAGAAAAAAAAATATCTCTTAAGAATGAAGGCTAAAGGGGCGCCTGGGTGGCTCAGTGGGTTAAAGCCTCTGCCTTCGGCTCAGGTCGTGATCCCAGGGTCCTGGGATCGAGCCCCACGTCGGGCTCTCTGCTCTGCAGGAAGCCTGCTTCCTCCCCCCTCTCTCTCTGCCTGCCTCTCTGCCTACTTGTGATGTCTCTCCCTCTCTCTGTCAAATAAATAAAATCTTAAAAAAAAAATAAAAAAAAATAAAAATTAAAAATTTAAAAAAAAAAAATGAAGGCTAAATTCAGAGGAACAAAATTGAAGAGTTTGCCCCTAATTGACACAATAAGGAAACATTTAAAGGATGTATTCTCATCAGAAAGGAAAATTATCTAAAAGAAAAATTAAAAGGGAGTGAAAGAATTCAGAAGAAAAAAATATGTATGTAGGAATACACACACACATGCACATACACACACTAAATATTTATACATACAGTATTTAATTCTTTACAAATTAATAATTATGATGGTTTGTGAAGTTTCAAATATGCATGACATTCATGCATGTTGGCTTATTTAAAAGATTACATGTTGAGAAGTTTAAGATGGAATTAATGGATATTTGCTATTTCTAGCTAATTTAAGGATGTATCCTGTAATTTGGAAGGTAATTACTACAAAAAGAAAGTAACAACAATAAATTGTTTATTCTATATTGGGTAAGGCAAACATGGATTGCCCAAAAATATAGAATATGACTAAAAGAAGAAAAGAAACAAGGAAAAAATAAATTTATAGCAGAGAGGGTATGTAGGAAGTACATAATAAAATGTAAGAAATGAACTCAAATATATCAGCATTAAAGTAAATTTAAGTAGATTAATTGCTCTCTTCTAAAAAGATAAATTTAAAATATAAGTACACGTAAAAAAAAATTAAGAAATAGAAAAAGAGCCAATATGCAAATCTATCCCAAAGAAATTTTGTATAATTACCCTAACATCAGACAAAGAGGAATTTAAAAAAAGGATTTCCAGATAGAGACACTTTCACAATGATGAAAACTTCTAATTTTCTCAGAAAATATAATAAATCTAAATTTATATAAATGTAATTATATAGTAGTGCTGTTCAATAGAACTTGCTGGAATAAAAGAATGTTCTATATCAGCGCTGGACAATATAAGAGCTACAGTCCAATATGTAACTATGGACATTTAAAATGTGGCTATTGTGACTAAGACATTGAATTTTAATTTAATTTAAATTAATCTAAATTTAAAGAGATACATGTGGCTAGTGGTAACTATATTGGACAGAGAAGTTATGTATCATGAAAATACACAAAGTAAAAATCAAGAGAAGTCAAAATAGAAGTAGAAAAATCAAGATTTATAATTGGAGATTTTAACGTATCTCTGTTGCTAACAGATATAGTAAGCAGGAAAACAAAACCTTAAGGATAAAAAACACAACAAATAACAAGTTTGGCATAGTTGGTATGTAGAAACTGTAGCATTCCCAAATTGGAGGCCATACATTATTTTCAAGAGCAAGTTTTATGAAAATTGACCCTAAGTTGGTGGACTGTAAGCAAATCTCAGTGAATGTAAAAGAAATGAAATCGTACAGAATATGTAGGAGAGAACTGCAGACCTAGAGAGATTTAAGGTAGCAAATTAAGTCATGTAATTAGAAAATATTTAATTTTGAAATAAACTCCTAACTAGCAGATAGATCCAAAGTAAAATAAAAAGGGATTTAAGAAAACATTGTCAACAAGGGGCATCTGGGTGGCTCAGTGGGGTAAGCCTCTGCCTTCAGCTCAAGTCATGATCTCAGGGCTCTGGGATCGCCCCACACTGGGTTCTCTGCTCAGTGGGGAGCCTGCTTCCCCACCCCACCCCCTCTGCCTGCCTCTCTGCCTACTTATGATCTCTGTAAAATAAATAAATAAAATCTTAAAAAAAAAAGAAAACATTGTCAACAGACATACAATATAACAAAAGTAAAACATATTAATATGCATTGTAGCTAAATTTTGCTTACAGAGACATTTTTAGCCTCACATGCACAACTAAAAAATAAGAAATGGCTAAAAATCAAAGGGCTAAGTATTCATTAAATAAAATTTGAAAACGAATTCATATTAACCAAAAGAAAGTTAAAGAAAAAAAAACAGTAAGTGGAGAAATCAGACTCAATGAGAAAGAAGATAAAAACTATAAAGAAAATTGAAGGAGCAAAAGCAGTTTTGATAAGAATTGGAAAATTAACAATACATGTTAAGAAGGCAAAAGGGAATAAGAAGCACAAGTGACCAGTTTCGGGAATATATAAGAACAGCACTAAAGAGTTGGTGTCATTTAAAAGGATTTAAGAATTTCTTGAACAACTTTATACCCAATATTCAGAAAATTAAATAAAATGAATAAGTTTCTAGAAATATGTAAATTATCTAAATGGACACAAGAAAAAAATCAAATTCTAAATTGTCCTATATTATTTAAAAAGTGAAATCTGTAATGAAATATTTTGATAAAGCAAATGCTAGACCTAGATAGATTCACAAGTGCATTCTGTTATCATTTAAGGAAAAAATAATACCCATCTTACACAAAGTCCTCCAGAGAACAGATGGAATAAAAAATTTCTAACTTGGTTTCTGAGGTCAACATAACCTTAATACCAAAATTTCGGTAAGATGGAAATCACAGGCTGGTATTGCTCATGAATCCAAATGTAAAAATCCTCAACAAATTATTAGAAAACCAATTCAGCAATAAAGACTAAAATAAACAATAAAGATAATAATAAACAATAAATAATAAAATAAAACAAAAAATAAAATTAAAATAATAAAAATAATAAAAAAGACAAAAAATAATAAAAATAAACAATAAAGACTAAAATACATCATGAACAAGTTGATCCTATCAAAGGAATGCAAGATTGGTTTGTAAATTTCCAAAAATATGTATTGAAACATTGGATTTTTAAAAAGATTTATTTATTTATGTTAGAGAGAGCAAGTACACGCAGGAGGGGCAGAGGGAAAAGAAAAGAGAATCTCAAGCAGACTCCCCACTTAGCACAGAGCCTGACATGGGCTCAGTCCCATAACTCAGAGATCACAATCTGAGACTAAACCAAGAGCCGGACACCTAACTGCCTGTACCACACAGGCACACCTGAAGCAATGCTTTTAAGAATAAATACTGTGGATAATCTTTATGTCTGTAAATAGAAAACTAGAAATATAAAATACACACAATTTTAAGTTAATGAATTATAGCAACTATCTACCAATATAGATATATCTCAAAATATAATAGTAATCATGAAAGCAATTATTATATATTGCCACTTATTTAAATTCTGAATAGCAGAAAATCCTTTCAATTTAATATTTAGGGGTACCTAAATATGTAGTAAATATGCATGGAAACAACTACTGATGGGGGAAAAAAAGAGTTGAGAATGGGTAAGGCTTATACCATCTTTTTTTTTTTCCCCACAGTTTCCCACCATTTAATAAAAGTGTCAAAAATTGTGGCTTAATGTTGTTTTTAAAACATTGTGATATATACACACACATGCATCCATATTTATATATATATGGATGCCTGCTGGTTTATTATCTAGTCTTGCCTGTATATCTGAAATATTCCATATGTATTATAATTGGCAAAAATACAGATGCCATAATTTATAGGAGACTTAGCCTTGTGCTTTAGGATTATTAGACTGTTTCATCAAATTTCAACTTGAGACAGCTATTCAAGGTAGTTATTATGGTTTCTAATGACACACTTAATGATTCCTCCCCCAGCTATCCAGGAAGAATTCGTGTCTTTGTCTCTCAAAGACTTTGAGGTTTTATCCTTTTAACTAAAATCAATCAGCCATTTTGGCATTAGAAAATGAAATCTGGTGGGTTATTATTTTTAAACAGAAACTTATAACAATTTTAGTTTGTTTACTAATAAATGTTTAATTATTTTTACTTCCTACATGGTATATAAGCATTGCCATTAGGTGGGAGAAAACAAGTAAGTAATTTCCACTGTTACTTGCTTGTCAGAAATCATGCCCTTATTAGTAAATCCAATGAGCCAATTTTATTCTGTATCTTACTGGGTCTTTGTTGAATGCTGGTACTCAGGACAATAGGTATGAAAATAAAACCAACATATAACACATTATTAAATAAAGATGAAAAAAGACTTCGCTCCAATTAAGGTATGATGCACATACATACTCAATAGTTGATCAGTTCTCAGATTAACTGCTATAGAAAGATTATGGGTTCATGGTGTAAATGACTTCACCTTCATGTTCAAAAATGTTTCATAACCTCTAAGTGAGGAGTGTAGCTAATTATATGAAGACAGAATATGAGTTGAATCAACCTCTGATACAAACAAGTTAGAATCAAATTGATCACTACTATTACCATGATAAAAATCTGAGTACCTGGGAAAATGGCGGGAAATGGTATCTTTTTTTTTTTATTGAGGTATTCCTATTTGACAAGTCAGCAAGACAGGGCAAACATTTAATCTTGACCACCGACACCTTCATGAAGTTATGTCTTATTGATCTCCTCCATAGCTTTTAATATACAAATTCTTCTTTAAACTTTATTATCTCTGACCAACATTTACACATAGATAATATATTGGACTCTTTCTTTAGCTCACAGCTCTTGCCATTGGGTTCATTCTTTGTGGGACAATCTCATTCACTATTATGGCACTATTTTAATACATGATTTTTCATATACTAATGGCTCACCAGTCTCTGTTCCCATAAAAAACTTCTCCTACAAGCTTAAGACTTACATCAAAAGGCCAGTCAAATTTCTCCCCATCTGTGCTCCCACACACGATATGACCAAAACCTGAAGAGCTCTAGAATACCTTGGTGTCTTGGGACTAGAATAACTGGACCATGTACCATATGTGTTCATCTTGATTTCCCAGTATTTAACAGACTTCTTGATTCATAGTGTGCCTTATCTAGTTAACTCAATAATCTAGAATGTGCCCAATGTCCTTCAATTCTACCTCTCATGAAAATCAAATCTGTGTCTGCATCAACCTGCAGATAAAGTCCCTGCTGAATAAGAATATGAAATCAAGTTACTATCGTTTTCTCTTCTACTCTATTGGATGTGCTAAGTTATATCTCCTTCACCTCATTTTTCTAAGATCAAACATGCCAGGATTTTATCCCCCCATCCACCCAAAGAGAAGTGCTGGGACACCTGGATGGCTCAGTCAGTTAAGCATCTACCTTCAGCTCAGGTCGGGATCCCAGGGTCCTGGGATCAAACCCTGCATCAGGCTTCCTGCTCAATGGGGAGCCTCCTTTTCCTCTTCTTCCGCTGCTTGTGCTCTCTTGCTTGCTCACTCACTCGCTCTTTCTCTCAAATGAGTAAATAAAACCTTAAAACAAAAGAAACTTAAAAAAATTAAAAATAAGGGGTGGCTGGGTGGTTCAGTCGATTAAGCAGCTGCCCTCAGCTGAGATCATGATCCCAGAGTCTGGAATCCAGCCCCACAGCAGGCTCCCTGCTCAGCGGAGAGCCTGCTTCTCCCTCTCCCTCTGCCTGCTGCTCTGCCAACTTGTATTCCCTCTCTAATAGATAAATAAGTCTCTAAAAAATTAAAAAGTTTAAAAAATTAAAAAAGAGAAGTGCTGTGATCTCTCGTCTCAAATTACTGAATACTGACCCACGAGTTTATTGCGATGAGGACACAGAGGTAGAGGTCAGGGAGTGATAGCTGAGGAGAGGTAGAGGTCAGGGAGTGATAGCTGAGCTGAGAGAAGTTACTGAGGCAGTGTACATTCCAACTATTTGCATGATAAGATATAAACATTTCTTACAGATAAGTAGCTCTCAAGGGTTAAACAGTCTTTGAGTTACCCCATAATGGCCAAGATTTTGGGTGGCAGCCCTCATGAGCAAAAATCTATGGGATGAATTTTGTGCTCAAGTCTGAGTAGGGAAAAATGAGGTTAAGACTGAATTAATCTCATATGCGGGACACAGCATGCTTTGAAGTTCCTATAGAAGCACATTTTCAGCAAAGACTCAAGGGCACCCTGATGCAGATTTCTGACTCTCCTTTTTCTATAGACTTCATTCGTTCCTGAAACTCTCCTTCACAATGGTCAGTTATCTCAGACTTCCTGAACTTCATCTCTGCATCTGTTTTCACAGCTCAGCAGGAATGCTTTGGGACCCTGACACCATTCTTTGGAGAAAAGGTACCACCAGAGACTAAGCCATGCTTTTGTTGCCCTTGTCTTATGGATGACAGTCTACCACTTTCTGTCATCAAATGTCTGAAAACAATTGTTCCATATATCTTTTCACTGATCTAGTTGCTTAAGGTGAGTAAGCAGTTGCTATTATAACATCATGGCCAAAAGCAATAGTCAAAATAAGCTGTATCTGCTAAAATAATAATAATATGTCATTTAATATTGGTAATTTTTTTACAAATGAAGTTATAGAAAAGTTATTTGAAAAAGGATGTTTTTGTTTTGAACAATGAATTCTTCATTTGAATGTATGTGTATAAAGCTAAACAGAATAAATGGAACATTAATTTTGGATTTTTTTAAAAGCAATTGTATGAAGTTAAAATAATATTAGATTTCTAACTGTGCATCAATGATACATTGGAAGGAAGTATTTCTTTTAGCAAGCAAAGATAATTAAAAATATTGATATGAATTCAGTACTATATAGCTTATTGAACAATAACTGTTTCCTCCCAAATACATGGAAATTTAATAAAAACTGCAAATTGCTTTTCAGAAGAAAGTATTTTAAAGTTTTGATAGTTCCAAAGGATACTTTTGATGAGCTGTAAATCTAATTTGAATGTTGTTATTATGTTTTGTGACCTTTCTGCTTTTATATTCTGTAGTACTGTCATTTTTTAAGAAGAAACAGAGTTTACGATGTAAACAAAAAGAAACTCAACATGTCTACAAGAAAACATTAAATATGATAAATATACAAACTGTCATGTTTGTGGAAATATTTTAATTGTTGGTGTTGAAGTAACAAAGGAAAAATCATATTAATAGCAATATTGAAACCAATAAACTTAGACATAGATTCATTTGTATTTCTTAATACTTACATAAATTAATGTTGATATAACTTTTAAGAATATGATAAGAAATTTACATTTTCTCCAAAAAATATGACACTGGCTCATTAGTTTGAATGTTTCCATGATTTTTAAAAAGAAAATAATTTCATTTTGTCTAAACAAATATAAAAATGTAATATATAGCTGATAAAATTTTGCACTTCTCTAAGCAAGTAATTTGGTTCATTTTCTTTTTATTGCCCTTATTTTATGTATTCACAGGGAAAGAAAAATTTGATTTTATTCCTCAACAATGTTTCTATGAAGCTTATCATTCCAAAGGACTTAACTCTAACTTGGAGTTAAAAATATTCCTTTCATAGAGTATATACTTTCACAGAGTTTTAAGGAACAAATATTTTCCTCAGTAAGAAACAGATTCCTTCTATGTCAAATTCCTTGGAATAGGGTGTTCGAGGAGACTGCTTTTCCTCATAACTAATTTCAATCATGAGAGATTTTTCATATGCACCTCCAGGGCTTTCCCCAACATGTTTGACTTTGAGGAGGGGCTTACTCTGTTTAAATCTTTTATTTACCTTGGTATAAAGTGATGTCTTTCCTGCTCCCCTAGGGGACATTTCTACCTTGCCAGAGAGAGGTTCTGACTTTGTCCTGCATTGCCTGTGAGTCACATTTTAGTGAACTAGATGCTAGGGTTAAGTAAGCAGGCAGGGTGAATCACCTGGTAAGCTGTATCTTCTAACCTTGCTTTTTTCTGCCATAAAGGTAATATGCTCATCATCATCTTTCATTCCTTGGTTTATTCTCAATGTATTCAGAATTAGACTAAGGAAAAGGGACATTATTTAATGAAGACCACTCTGAAGAGTACAGCAAGGATAATGGCTAAAAATAGAAAACCGAGCCTTATAGATCTGAGTTTGTATCTCATCTTTAGGTCTTAGGTGTTGTATTATATTGGGCAAACCTCTTTCTCAGAACTTCAGTTTTCTTAAATGTAAACAAGAATAAGATATATTGTTTACTCTAAGAATTTGGTGAACTACTGGTTTTATATGTATACCCATCTTTTAATTATAGTTGTATAAATACAAATATTTAATAATATATTTATATACTGTTGTAAGAATTAGGTAACTTATTTTTATATAGATATATGATAAAATATTTAACAGGAAATAAATTAGAAATACTTAAAGTTATTATATTTATATGATACATAAGGCAGGAAGTTTTTGTACAATAATTTATGTATAAGAGACCCACAGAATATCAAGTATCAATCACTTGAGGGAATGGGATCAAAGATTTTTGAATACAAGAGAAAAGGAGGTTCTTGAATATTATGAGTCTTACTTCTTACTGAATGTGTTCTTTGAATATTCTAGGTACCGCTCAAGAGAAATAAACAAAGAAGGAAGGATATAATTCTCTTTTTATTCTGAATTCCATTTTCTTTCAGTGTTTCTTACTATTGCCACTATTTTCCTTTCTCAGGAGGCAACATTTTATATTGCCATTTCTTGTGTATTTGCTTCCACTACTATAGATTAATTTGTTGCTCACTGTGATATGGTCATTCGCTATGAATATTGGGATAATTAATATTATAAATAACCTATCTGACTTTTCATTTAGCCAAAAATGACATGGAAGTTCTATGTACAGGTGAACTTCAAAAATTCACAACTTTTTATAGAGAACTGAAATACTAGTGGAGATATCCTTTCTCTGTTTTACAAGTAAAAAAGGATATTAAATATCTAGCTGTAAGTGCAAAAGGAGAAATCAAGAACCCTAGACAATTCAGAAACACCAACCCTACTTAAATAAATAAATTCTGTTATGCAGCTCATCTAATGGAGAACATATAAAAAATGAACATTGCACAAATCACATGACAGTCCCTTGATTATCTGCGAGTGTGAACATGTCCCTGGATGATGAGTAACAGATTGGTATTTGCTAGCTGTCCTCTATAACTTTTTTTGAGCCACTGAGGCCTTATGTTTCCTCAGGGAAACAATCATCTATGGGGGAAACCAATGCAATGATTGATAATTTACCACCTTCAACACGCCCCATTTTTTACCCAATTACTACATTTTTTTTTTTTTTTTTTTTTTTGGTCTGTGGTTAGCTTGTATCATACCACACTCCAGTGGTAGTGCTGAAACAAGCAAAAACAGTAATTTACACTAAGAGATGTGACAAAGATTCAACTTCACATGGGTGAAGAAAATACTTTATAAAACTTAGGATAGCCTACCAAAGCATGCAGTGCTTATAGTTATTCACATTATCATATCAATAAGGAACTTCATGCTCCTCAGAGTTAATAAAAGAAAACAGGATTAAATGATACACAAATCCTTACAGTAAAAAAGATTCAGAGAAATAAAATGTAAAAATCAGGAAAACATGACTATCAAATTGTGCTTTTCAGGGACATCTGGGTGGCTCAATTGGTTAAGCATCTGCCGTTGGCTCAGGTTGTGATCCTGGGGTCCTGCTATTGGGTCCTGCATCTGCCTCCCTGCTCAGCCGGGAGTTGCTTCTCCCTCTGCCTACTGTCCCACCTCCCCCCCCATCCCCCTGCCCAACTTGTGTGCATCCTCTCTCTCTGACAAATAAATAAAATCTTTTAAAAAAAGTTGTGCTTTTCAGAAACTATTGGATGGTAGATTACATGATAAACAAGATTCATAATTGAAATGGTTTTAAAAGATGTTAGATCTTAACCTTTATGAACATAGTACATTTAAAGTGTGAAATTCTCTAAGATAAAAATAAAAACCTAAAATACATCATTTGAAAATTGACTATGTCTTATGCTTATTTTATTAACACCCAAATCTAAGCACTTGGATCATAGAGGAGGGTTTATAGTTTATATATATACACATATGTATAAAGTATGTGCATGCATCTTTATACAAATATGTTCACATGCAATAAGAAGGATATAAATAGATATATTTAATATATTAGATGTGATATATAGATATATAAAGGGAAATGATTTTATTAGAGAGAGAGAGAAAGAAATGCACATCCAATAATGATGTGATGTAAGGATATATAGAGAGCATGTAGAGATAAGGATGCAAAGATTACACACACATACACACAGAGAAAAAAGAAATGTCCCTGGGGGAGATTACCCTGTGAAACTTTCTCTGTATTAGTCACTTTACAGCAGCTAATGTGCTATCCCAAATTATATTTGTTTTTTATAAATATGAGGAGGAGATCTAATTACAACCAATCCTTTCTTATTAGGGTAAACAACAGTTAATTGTGCTATGATGCTAATTCAATAGGATAGAAAGCATATAATGAAATAAGACTTTCAAATCACATTAGTGTACAAATACTATGCTCCATGATCCTTGTCAACAGCATTATATTTGGTGGTTAATGGCATGCATGTCCTGGAGAGAGAACATATTTTATTTGAGCAGGTAAGTTACAATCTGACAAAACAGTGCAGTCCTGAGACTCTTGATTGCTGAGCACATTCTTGTTACTTCTGATTATTTAAGAAGAACTTTATACTGATTTCTTTGGAGACTAATTGGAAATGAATGAGAGCTCTCAGAGTTTATCAGTTTCAGAAGCAGCATAAATCATCCTAGTCCATGTACTCTTCACAATGCCAGTGGGTGGTAGTGTAGGGATACAATTTAACGGAGCCAATTCATAATCACAGTCAAACATCATGTTGTGATGGTGTCTGATTTTCCAAGTAGGAGTCAGCTGTTTAGAATCTGCACTATTTCTGCAAGTCACCTCTTTATTTCTTATTTTTCAAATAAATGATAACCCTTATTCAATTAAAATAGAACTAGGGCTCCTACTGTTTAAAACAAGAGACACTCAGTTTAAAAGGTTTAAACAACCAGTATTTGTGGCAACATTCACCCAAGACTCCCGAGAGGCATCTCCAACGTAACCCTAAAGCTCCATGAGGTAGCTGAAAATTTGCACTGTTGAAAGAGGTACGTTTAGCAACTTAAATATTATATGCAAGCCAATTATATATTTAATCACTTTTTTAGTGTGAATTTTCCACACTGGTTCAGAATTTTTAATTAGTTTTAGTTTTTACAGTTTGTGTGTGATTCCTTTAAAGCACGTTCAGTTTTTGAAATAGAGGATATAAATAGTTTACATGAGAAATGATGGGAAAAAATCAGTTTTTGCACTGGGTTTTTGTTTTATTTTATTTTTTTAACTGGGCTTCAGTGTTTGTGTGAATTCCTGAAGCTATATGCAGAGGGTTCATTTATGTGCATCTATGGGCATAAATGTGTCACTTCAAGCATTATCCCTTTTCGTTTCTTTCCTGCATTTTCATTTTTGTTGACCATTTCCCTTTCTTGATTACCCATTTTTATAGAATGTCCTAGGAGTATCATTGAGAGAAAAGAAAGTAACACAGTGACTTGCTTTCCTCCCTGTGCTTTCAGTGCATAACAGAGATACTGTAATCAAGCACTGAATGACTTTGAAAGAAGCAGTGTCACTGTGACTGGTTGATAATCATAACATGCATCTGATCCTTACTCGGGGATTTGTAGACTGAAGAGAGAGCAGGACTTTATGGTACCATATTGTACTTTATGCAATTATCACTGCTAATACACTGTGGTAACTGAAATGTGAACCATGTTGTGGGGGATTGATATAATTTAACTATGGTAATGGAAGCTCAAGCATATCGAAATCACATAAAGTGTGAATACAAGGTGTATTCAATATCCATATTCAAATATGACGGCAAAATGTTTCTTCAGATCGATAAATGCTGGGAGAATTTGTGACCACTTTATCTGAAATCCTTAGAAATACAGAGGAACTTCTTTAAGCTAAATGGAAATCATAGCAGTGTAAGTGTAGAGACACATACATCTAGGAAAGCAAAAGTAACCTGAGAAGTAAGATATACCTAATTAAGGAACACATAAATGATTTCTTCTATTTATATAACAGTTAATAGTTTAATACAAAAAACTTATGTATTTGTGGGGTTTTAACATATTTTGATGTAAAATATATGGACAATGTTATCAAGAGTGTGACAGTATAAAGGGAATTGTTTAAGGTTCTTATATTCTATAGGAAGTGTGGTATTTCCTCCCTGTAGATTCTGATAAGAGGCAAAGTGTTGTAATTTCTGCATTAACAACAACAAAAACAGATGAATATAAACACCAGGAGAAATTAAAATAGAAATACTAAATTATTTATTAATAGAAATACTAAATTATTTTATTAATTTAATTATTTTATTAATTATTTTATTAATTCAGCATCAAAACTGAATAGTCCAAATGAGAAAAATTAAACAATGGAAGCTCCATATCTATCTACATCAGTAATTCCACTAAATGTAAATTGACTAAATATGCCTAATAAAAGTAAATATCCTTACACTAGATAAAATAGGCAATCCTAAATATATATATAGTTAAAAGAGATTATTTTGAAATATAATATAAACAGGGTTGAAAAAGAAAGGATCAAAAAAAGTAATCTGTTCATAAAATAAATACAAAAAGCCTGCTTTGTCTATATTAGTGTCAATGTGGATCTCAAAATAATAAGCCTTAGCTGAAATAGATAATTTATAATAAATAAAGGTAAATTTATCAGGAACATAAAAATCATAAATGTGTCTAATTAAAGTGCTTCAAAATCAATAAAATATAAACTGTGACAGATAAAGGGAGACATAGACAAATCTAGAAATATAGTTGCAGATTTAATACATACTACATTTGTGACCTTAATGATGTTACTGTATCTCTTAAAGCTTCTCTCCTGGTCTGTTGAATAAGCATAATTTCTATCTTAAAAGGTAAAGCTTAAATATGCTAGTATATGTAGGGGCGCTTGGGTGACTCAGTTGGTTAAGTGTCTGACTCTTGATTTTGCTTCAGGTCATGATCTCAAGGTCGTGGGATAGAGCCCCATGTTCAACTCCACACTCAGTCGGGAGTCTGCTTGAGGATTGCTCCTTCTGCTACTCCCCTCACTCTCTCTCTCTAAAATAATAAATCTTAGGGGTGCCTGCGTGGCTCAGTCTGTTAGGCCTCTGCCTTCAGCTCAGGTCATGACCCCAGGGTCCTGGGATCAAGCCCCACATTGGGTTCCCTGCTCAGCGGGAAGCCTGCTTCTCCCTCTCCCACTCCCCCTACTTCTGTTCCCTCTCTTGCTGTGTCTCTGTCTGTCAAATGAATAAATAAAGATGCTTAAAAAAATTGGAGTCAATCCTCTCAAACCCTGCTGCTGGTTTATGAACAGAGTTGATGCAATATTTTAATTCATCTGTTGTCATTTCAATTATCTTCAAAACATCTTCATAAATTGATTCCATCTCAAAAAACAAACAAA